>NC_068994.1:6513566-6523101 GCF_001194135.2 Octopus bimaculoides
TTATCCCCCCAACATTGCTTGACAACCGATGCTGCTGTGTTTATGTCCCCGCAACTTAGCGCTTCGGCAAAAGAGACCAATAGAATAAGTACTAGGCTTCCAAAGAATAAGTCCTGGGGTCGATTTGCTCAACTAAAAGGCTGTGCTCCAGCATGGCTGCAGTCAAATGACTGGAACTAGTAAAAGAGTAAAAGAGTAAATATTCATTTTCCTGAAAGCTATGAAGAAACAAATTCAAATTTCCACAACAAATTCCAATATAATCATACTTTATATAATCTAAATGGTATTTCTAGAAAATTTCTGGGAGTTATGAGGAAACAAAAGCCAGGGTGGGGGGCATGCTTGTGTAGGCTTCACGTCAAACATGTATAACACTCACTGCACTGATTGTGACAGTTAATCCAACCCAATCTTGGTATCTGATTTTTTTTTTATCTAACCAGCATCGCAACGGATTTGAAAGAACGGTAATCTATGCAATTTCTCTCGGAGGAGATACTGATACTATTGCAACGATGGCTGGTGCAATTGCAGGTGCATTCTGGGGTGAAGAAAGCATACCGAAACCTTGGCAACAAAGTTGTCAAGGTTTGGACACAGCAGAGAAAACAGCAAAGAGTTTGTACCAATATGTCACTGAACAAAGTTAAATAAAATGATCATAAAATCTAATTGTTTAAGACTTAACCCGGCTTTCTTTTTCTTTTCTTTTTTTTATTTCTCGCCTGACTGGCCTTCATGCTGGTGGCACGTAAAACACCCACTACACTCTCTGAGTGGTTGGTGTTAGGAAGGGCATCCAGCTGTAGAAACTCTGCCAGATCAGATTGGAGCCTGGTATAGCCATCTGGTTCACCAGTCCTCAGTCAAATCGTCCAACCCATGCTAGCATGGAAAGCAGACGTTAAACAATGATGATGATGATGATGATATACAGAATGGTTTCCCAACTTCTTTTTGCCAAATGCCCAAAACATTAGCCTATATACAAGAGTGGCTGTGTGGTAAGACGCTTGCTTCCCAACCACATGGTTCTAGGTTCAGTCCCACTTTGTGGCACCTAGCGCAAGTGTCTTCTACTATAGCCTGGGGCCAGCCAAAGCCTTGTGAGTAGGTTTGGTAGATGGAAACTGAAAAGAACCTTGTGTGTGTGTGTGTGTGTGTGTTCCCCACCACCATTTGACAACTGGTGTTGGTGTGTTTACATCCCTGTAACTTAGTGGTTCCGCAAAGAAACCAATAGAATAAATATCTGGCTTAAAAAAATAAAAAGGGTTTAACTTTTATCATTCACAAAGCCAGTGAGAAAGAGAAATCCTAGAGATGGGGTTAAGTTTCTCAACTATTCTACCTCTTCAAAAAAGGGTTTTCTTTGTTGGTATGGACTGGATTGTTTGATAGGAGCCGGCAAGTCAGACAGCTTCAGCATGGATCTTACATCTGGATGCCCTTCCTAATGCCAGTGCTGGGTGTCTTTTACTTTGCACCAGCACTGGCAATGTCACCAGGTAACAGACAAGACAAGACACCCTCAGCTGAAGTAGGAATGCTATTGAGGAAGGTGGCTTTATGCCAGATGATGAGAAGTTAGAATATGAATACAAGGGACAGAAATAGGGGTTTTGTATGTATTAAATAAATTAGCTAATTCATCTTCATGAATGTCATAATATCTAATCTGTGTTTCCTAGAACTATTTTGGATTCAATGGATTGCATTACTGAGCCAGCAGAATTGTTAGCATGCCAGGCAAAATGCTTAGAAGCATTTCGTCTGTCTTTACATTCTGAGTTTCGTCTGTCTTTACATTCTGCATGGCCGAATGGTTAGGTAACTGGGCTTTTGATGTTAAAAGTTGTGGGTCTGATTCTGGGCCAAGAGGTGTATTATGCCTCTGAGCAAGGCTATTTCTTGTTTCTCCGGTTCATTCAACTGCACCAGCTGCAATTGGGTTGTACCCCTTACAACAGACAGGCATTTCATTCAGGGTGGACAGCAGGAGAAACTTTGGCCTAATGAGCCGGCAGGTTTTCAATAGTTGTACTTAGCCTATTAGCAATATTTAAATATTAGGTTAACAAAAACCTTGGATGGAAAAGTCAAAGGTTGCCAGTGTGACTCAAACCCACATCTGTAAACATGACAAATGTTCTACCTTTGCATCAAAGCAATCTTTTGAAAGTCTCCATCCACACTATTATTTAAAGTCTTAGCTACCTCAAGTTACACCATTAAAAACGATTTACTTCATGTCTCACAAAGTCTCTTAATTCTTATAATGTAATTAACATACATTTTTTTCTTTATTCTCAATCTGTTAAAAATCTAAATGTAGTCATTACTGGAAACTATTTTGTTTTCACTGCTCACATGGCTAAAGATATATTATATAAGACTGTATACTGCTGTATTAGGATGAAAGATGTACGCACATTTTTGATAAACCTATGGCTACTATTATTAGAAGTTAGTGAGGAAGTTGTGAATGAATTGTAATTCACCTAATTTCATTGGCCTAATTTCACAGAGCTATTAATACATGTGAACATGAGTCAGTACATTTATATAGTCATAAACCATGTTGTACTCCAGTGATTATTACCTAACTGTTGACCTTGTGCAATTACGCAAATGAATTTGTGCCTTACTACTTAGATATTTGAACTTCAATATGGATCCTTCAGCCATCATCCAAATCAGTTGAAAAGGCCTTCATGAGCATAATTTCACAGCGAGACTAAATATATTTATAAATATGTCTGTATTTATTTAGGGTTCTAATATAGGCCCAAGGGCCAGCAATTTTGAAGGAAAGAGTTCTAATAAAGGGACAAGACCAACAATTTTGAGGGGAAGGGCTATAAGTATACCATGGTAGAAAGTTTCTTCCCTAAAGTACAATATAGCGAAACTGACCCTAAACTTTTGTAGTTTCGAAGCATACATCTTAACCACATACAATCATACTTGCATTAGTTTTTACATTCTAAGTTCAAATCTCTCTGGGAACAACTTCACTCATCTCCCAAATTTCAGACGATGTGTCAATATTAGAAATTGTTTTTTTGTCAGATAATCACCCGCATTGATTGCCGTGCTTAACAATCTACTTTTGTTTCATCTATAAGCACAGAATAGTGAATGGGTCAATGATAAATTTTTGGCCTTTTACTCAAGCTATAACCCTTCCCCTCGAAATTACTGGTTTTGTACCTCTGTTAAAACCCTTCTGCTCAAAATTACTGGCCTTGTTAGAATCCTTCTATTAAAAACTGTTAGCCTTATGCATACGTTAGACCCTTTCTCCTCAAAAATTTCTAGCCTTATTATCTGTCTTAGAATCCGATCAATGGAACAGCCTGCTCGTGAAATTAACGTGCAAGTGGCTGAGCACTCCACAGACACGTGTACCTTTAACGTAGTTCTCTGGGATATTCAGCGTGACACAGTGTGACAAGGCTGACCCTTTGAATTACAGGCACAACAGAAACAAGAAGAAAGAGTGAGAGAAAGTTGTGGTGGAAGAGTACAGCAGGGTTCGCCACCATCCCCTGCCGGAGCCTCGTGGAGCTTTGGGTGTTTTCGCTCAATAAACACTCACAACGCCCGGTCTGAGAATCGAAACCGCGATCCTATAACCGCGAGTCCGCTGTTCTAACCACTAGGCCATTGCGCCTCCACGCTGGTCTTGTTAGTATCCATAATAAAAAAAAACATTATTAATGGGCAATAACTCCGTTAATATAGGTGGCGCAACATCACTTATTAATTAAGTCCCTTTAATATTTCTTCTCACCTGTCCGACTGAGGAACCTTTCTTGGTTGAGAAGACGTAATGAGTTGCCGGAGTCTTTTAAAACGTTTTTAACATTTAGCAACATAATAAATAACTTTATTCCTTGTTCAATCCATTTGTTTTTCCTTCTCCTATTCATAACCGAAGAATGTCGACAGCCGTAGGAAGAGGTCGCGGCAGAGGCCGAGGGATTTTGTCTTTGAGTAAAGTTGCTCCGTCGCCGAATCATAAAGTTGGTGGCAATTGTTCGGATTTAGAAACTTCTCTTCCAAACAACGAATTCAACATTGCTTCGAATCCTTCCGAGGACGACGATGCACCAACGGTTCCACCACAATTAAGGTTATTAGTCAAACCTACAGGCCAGGTTGATTGTCACGAAGAAAAGGTATTTCCTTCATTTACCTATTATTATTAATATTCCATTTTTTTCCATCTTTTAAATGTTTTCTTGTGTATTATATATATATATATATATATATATATGTGTGTGTGCGTGTTATATATATATGTGTGTGTGTGTGTGTATGTTATATATTATAGACGCGAATGGGATTATAGTAGATATGTGTATTGCGTATGTATCATCTGTAGATATATATGTACGAATATATAATATACAGATATGTATAACATATATATATATCCCTGGGTGTGATATACACGTCATATACAGACACGTATATGCATATATACATACATACATACATATAGTTTTAGGGAAAAGAACCAAGGTTCATGAACTCATCGATGAAAATCCACTGTCACGTATAGAAAAATTAATAATTAAAAGCACAATAAATGAGTATACTATAATACAAAGTAAATATCATAAGATAAAGATAATATATATACATATATGTATGTATACGCGTGTCTCTATATGACTTATATGTATAAATCTGTTTTATATTATCTTTGCGGCCCTAATCCACGTTTTAAAACTCGCCCGAAGTCCTCTTTGAAAGCTATCATATTTTGAAGAAGATATTCTTCACAGATCATAAGAAATCAATATAATAATACTTTATTTTTGTTTGGATCAAAATATCCCAAAACAATTTTAATTGATTTTTCTTTCTTTGTGTGATTTATTATTATTATTGTTGTTTCCCCCACTGATCTATTGAATCTCTCTCTCTACACACACATTGTCAACAATTAACAATACATTCTTGCATTTCATATATCGTTGACATTTTTTGCACATTGGAGAAGCACATGCCGAAGGAATGAACGATGCAACAACCTTCTCGTTACAAGGAATTCATTCCTAATTTAGAAATAATTATATTTCGAGATTGTTTTTCAGTGCAAGTGTTGAAATACGATATGATGTCTACTATAGTATATATATATATATTATATGTGTGTGCGTATATTACAATTAAACAAAGAATCAATTATTCACTGCTTAAAATTAGTCAGTCTGGGGTGCCTCATTTATATCATAAAAATATTTCGAGCAAGAGGCAAGTTACCCCGGACTAGTTGAATATGCAAAAAAAAATTAAAAGCATTTGACAGGTTGCACATGAAGATCCGTTACTTTGGCAGAGACGGGTGTAGTCGCACTCTCGTGGGATTTAGCTGACTGGTTATTATTATTATTACTACTACTACTGCTGTTGTTGTTTAGTCACTGGTCAGCCTTGATTCAGTAAATTTACCACCAGAGATATTCCTTTAATGACTATTTCGTTTTGTTTTACGAAGGATGGAGGTTTGGCCTTTTTTCTTTCTTTCTTTGACAAGTCGCAAGAATAATTCGTTACTTTTAACAGAGCTAGTTGTTGTCACACTCTACTGAAATTTACCTTATCAATTACTATTGTTGTTCAAGCCACTGGTCAAGCTTTGACCAGTAGGAGACGTTCTTCGTGATTTGGCTGTTGTTTCTAGCGTGTCGCGCGTTCGCGTTGAGGTCCCCCCCCCCCACGTTGGTTTCGTCTCTTATCTTTTCTCGGACGAAAGGAAGGCAAAATCATTCTAATGAGAATTAAACACAACAGTTTAGGCACCGAACTATATAAGCAGCAAGGCTGTCTGTCTTTTCTCTTATCCACTTACCATAGTTTCAAGTAGCATATTTGAGTACATTCCATTGTACTCTACAGTACTCTACCAATTATAGATAGATAGGTAGAGAGATGCATGCATATTTATGTATGTATGGGTGTAAATGTGTGTGTGTGTGAATGTATATATGCATATAAATAAATGTTTATGCTTATGAATATATATGTCTGTATTTATCTACTATATAAATGCGTATGCATTTATATACTCATAAATATGTGCACATATATATATGTGCGTATATACATATACTCGTGTATATGTATATACACATGCTCTCTCTCTCCTTCTCACACACAAGGTTATGGTTACTTCTAGAAGGTAGAGAACTCGCACACACGTTTAACTTATTAATTTTTATCATTGAAGTAATTGAAGGTACAATTCCTCACAGTGGCTGACCAATTCCATCCCTGTCAGTCGCCTGTTTTCGGACCATGTCTCAAAATCGCCTTCAAATCACACCTTCCTGGCTTAAAAAGCTGGGGAAGTATACATTGGATAATCAAGGCGCAGGTAGCCACGGTTGGAACGCTAATCATCATCGTTGTACCGAATTTAGGCTAAACACCATCATGCACACACACACACACGATAGACAGACAGACAGATTGATATAGAGAGAGTGTGTAGTTTTTTTTTATCTAATTTTATTATAAATTAAATATTATGTATAATTAGTCGTGTAGCTAGTTAAGTGTGGGCGTGTGAACTGGTCCGCCCCGGGCGACGCTTTTATAGAGGGCGGCATTTTTGAGTCGGCTGTGTCAAATTGCATGAGTTCGGGGTCCCATGGTAGCGTGGGCGACAAACTGAAGAGCCGCCCCGGACAACACACACACACACTCTCTTTCTCTCTCTCTGCCACTGGCATGTACGTATGTGTGTGTGTGCGTATGCATGTCTATATCTGTGTATGCGTGTTTGTTTTTAAATGCATCGAGCTGTTTTCTGTATGAAATTCTATTTCCAATCTTGAGACTGCAAAATCAGTTCGTGAAACACACACACACACACACACACACATATACACGCACACTCACTCACACACACACTTACACACTCACACACACACACATACATTAATCGTCCAATATGGCGTTTCGATATAAACAAAAATGAATCGATTAGTTTGTCAATAATGACATGTGTGTGTGTGTGTTGTCAGAGGCGTTTGGAAAATATTTTTTCATGTCTTTTAATTCATACCTGCTTTAACTGAAATTCAATCATTGCTGCACAATTTGACAGACGTCTACCGAAATACGATACGTTAGCACATGCCTGAATTTTTTTTTATTTCCTGACAATTCATCAACGCACACCATCATTTCGATCATGTGTGCGATTCACTCATTCGTGACGCTGGAACCGTTGTACAAATAAACGCACCGTCTACGGTTGTTGTTTAACCCCAGGTCAGCTCTGATTGAGCAAACCGATGATCAGAAATGTTCTAGTCGTGATCATCCCGTCCTTGGGAAAATTCGAAGCTAGGTTTCTCAATGTGTCATGTTTTTTTTTCCTTCTCAAAGATAAATGGTGTTACAATCTCGCTTACTTTATACACGCTGGGGAAACCGGTTTAAAACTCTCTGGCCTTCTGCGTTCTAGAGTTTATGGCAGAGCTAAGCCTAAGGCAGTAGAGGGAGATTTGACTGCTATTTTCAGAATGGTACAGCGACCGAATACAGAGTCGCTGTTTTTTATTTGTTGCATGGTTGCTGTTTGGCACCAAGTCAGTTCCTCATCGAACGAACCGATGATCAAAAGGCGTTCTCGCCCTAAATGGAGGAAATCTGCCTTGAGCGCCATTTCTGAATCTATCGCATTTTTTTAAAACGGCGATGGTGGGAGGGTTACAATTATTATTTTCAACAAGTGCAGTGACTGCCTATAGGATGGCTGTATTTATTATCATTGTTATTGTTTAGCAGATCAATAATCAATAACGTTGTAGCCGCGACCACTTCGTTTTTTGAGTATATCCAGGGCTACATTTCTCAATGTGACGTATTTTTCCTAAGAGGGAGTTTTGACTGACATCTTCAGCAGGCACGGCGGTCGCTTTTATTATTGTTGCAAACTTACGATCAAAGACGTTCTAACCGTGACTGTGTATCTGTGTCTGTGTTTATAGATAGCTGTGTCCGTGTGTTGATAGATAGGTGTGTGTGTATGTGTTGATAGACAGATAGGTGTGTGTGTGTGTGTGTTTATAGATAGATGTGTGTATGTGTGTCTGTCTGTGTTGATAGATAGATAGGTGTGTGTTTGTGTCTGTGTTTGTCCCTCTCGAACTCTTGACAACCTGTGTTGCTGTATTTACATCCCCGTAACTTAGTGGTTCGGCAAAAGAGATCAATAGAATATGTACCAGGCTTAAAAATAAACAGATACTGGGGTTGATTTGTTCAGCCCAAATCCTTCGAGGCTGTGCTCCAGCAAGGCCACAGTCTAATGACTAGAACAAATAAAAGACAAAGTCTGCATAGGTCATCACTTGAGAGAAAAACAATGATGTAATGTTTACCTTTCATGACATTATGACTGGTCACTTGATGCCTTCAAGGACCAATGGAATATAAAAAAAAATCCTTTACTTGAAAAGAGATAAGATTTGGCAACAGGAAGTGCATTCAGTCATAAAGTACTACTTGAAATAAGTTTCCTGTCTACTCAATACTAGCATTGTAGGAACAAACCCATATGTTCGTTTGTTCATTTAATGTCTAATTGTTTTGAGTAAGAGATGGGAGCTTGTCATTGTATTTGGTATTAAAATAAAAGCAGGCAGACCTAGATGAAAGACATTCTTTGTGTTGGTGATTCTTTTATAAGTGGGGGAGAAGGACTTGCACACAACTAAGTGTAAATTTGCATGTATGTATGTGAAGGCGCATGGTTCAGTGGTTAGAGTGTCATGCTCACAATCATGAGGTGGTGAATTCGATTCCCAGACCGGGCTGTGTGTTTTGTTCTTGAGCAAGCCACTTTATTTTATGTTGCTCCAGTTCAATCAGCTGTAGAAATGAGTTGTAATGTCACTGGTGCCAAGCTGTATCAACCTTTGCCTTTCCCTTGGATAAAATCGGTGGCATGGAGAGGGGAGGCTGGTATGCATGGCCGACTGCTCGTCTTCCATAAACAAACTTTTCTGGACTTGTGCTTCATAGAGAAAGTTCCTAAGTGCAATCCCATGGTTAGTCATGACCGAAGGGGATTTTTACCCTATGTGGGTGTGTTTGACAAGAAGAGGACTGAGGAAAGGTGAATGGCATGGGCATTTAGATTTTGTTCAGTTCTCTCCTTTACAAATGTACAAGGGACTGCTGAAAGGTCCCTGGCTTTGGGTAAAAGAAAATAGAGGCGGATCAGTTAATTATGATTTTATTCAACATATTCCCTTCTCAGGTTCACACACTTGTAGTGATCCTTCAGTTTTTCTATGCCCTGTAAAAAAACTCGAAAGGTTTGGCCTCCAACCAAGCCTTTCATGACACCCTTAAAGCCAGGAACTTTTCAGCACCTCCTCGTATTTATGCCTGCAACTATGTCTAATTAATTTTCTGGATTTTTTCTTTTTTTTAGTTCTGTGAGCAAGTTAGTCAACACATTGAAAAGCTATCTTTCGATGCTCAAGACAGGGACCTCGAT
>NC_068994.1:6523401-6526757 GCF_001194135.2 Octopus bimaculoides
TTTTGTTACCATATCATCATCATCATCGTTTAATGTCCGCTTTCCATGCTAGCATGGGTTGGACGATTTGACTGAGGACTGGTGAACCAGATGGCTACACCAGGCTCCAATCTGATTTGGCAGAGTTTCTACAGTTGGATGCCCTTTCTAACGCCAACCACTCCAAGAGTGTAGTGGGTGCTTTTACGTGCCACCGGCACGAAGGCCAGTCAGGAGGTACTAGCAACAGCCACGCTCGAAATGGCATATAAAAACAAGAGCAATTTTTACTTGTTTATTTAAAATATATTTTAATATATAGTAAAATGCATGATATAGTTTGAAAAGATATAACAACAAAATATTTTTTTTAAAAATGCTACTATATTTCTGAAATAATTGGTACTGCCTTCCATTTTTTGTCTCATTTTCATTATTTCTTTTCAGATATACAACAACATTGGCAAAAGGTGAAGCAAACAGATCCTGAACAACAGTGTAAGTTTTTATTTTTAATTATTTTATTTACCAACTCTGATTTTATGGATCCTCTGAAAGTTCCTTGGTAACCTTTTCATTTGAAATAATCTTATCCTTTTAAAAAAAAATTCATCATCATCATTTAATGTCCATTGTCCATGCTGGCATGGGCTGGATGGTTTGACCAGAGCTGGCAAACTGGGGAGTTGCACCAGACCCACCAGCTGGAGGCCTTTCCTAATGCCAACCACTTTTACAGAGTGTGCTGGGGCACTTTTATGTGGCCCCACACAGGCGCTTTTACATGGCACTGTCACAAGTGCTTTACCCCACCAGAGGGACCAGTCTTAACACTTCTTCTGCGGGGCACGGGTCTTCTTGAGTACAGCAAGGTGCCAGGCATCTTGATCCTCTCACCTGAAAAGTTCAGCATTCTGAAGTCACTCTTCAGAACTTCATCCCATGTCTTCCTGTGTTTTCCACTTCCATTTGTTCCATTTGAGAGATCAGCACTTTTTTATGGAGCTGTCGGCATGCATCCACATCACATGACCAAACTTGCACACAGTAACCAATTCCTCTTATGCCTAACTTCTCTTTCGGAACACTAGCACTCTGTTGAACTCGTAAACTTACATTACACATCTAGCAATGCATACTAGCCTCACTCCTTTCTAACTTTCCCATATCCTTTGCGCTCAAGGCCCACATCTCACTACCATGTTGAATTGTCTATTATAATTAATTTTAAATCAATAAAGTCATCCATTTTATTTTTTGTCTTTCTGTTTTCACAGTCAAAGAAAATTTACATGCTACCTCCCATGAGAAGTTTAAAGGACTTGTAGTGTTTCTGTGCCATGTTTATATTACTATGACAACCGTGAAGGGAGAAACTTTCAGAGTCCTTGTCAATCCCATCTTTCAGTGTTTGGAAATGTTGTTGGAATCGGCTACAAGTGACGACCTGGAAATACTCAATAATTTAGTAAGAAGATTCCTTGTTACTTTAATTCTTTCATTATTATCATTGTCTACATTGTTCTTAAACATCATCCTCAACGTCATCATCATCATTTTTTAACATTATCCTTCCATGTTGGTATGGGTTGAATGGTTTGACAGAAGCTGGTAAGTCACAAGACTGTGCCGTGGTTTTTGTGGCTGGGTGCCCTTCCTAATGCCAAACACTTTACAAAGGTCTACTGGATGCTTTTCAAGTGGCACCAGCACCATTGAGGTTACCAAGTAACTTGCAATGTGAGTAGTATTAAGGGTGGTGGCTTTGTGCAGGTGATGAGAGGTCAGATCATGAATAAAGGGACAGGAATAGGTGCAGTGGAGGAGATACCTCAGCTGGAGAGAGTATTTGACTGTGGCCATGCTGGAGCACTGCCTTTGTAGTCGAGAAAATTGACCCCAGAGCTTATTCTTTGTAAGCCTAGTACTTAATCTATCAGTCTCTTTTGCTGAACTGCTAAGTGATGGGGGACGTAAACACACCAGCATTGGTTGCCAAGCGATGTTTGGGGGGGGGGATAAACACAGACACACGACCATATGTATACATATATACAACAGGCTTTTTTCAGTTTCTGTCTACCAAATCCACTCACAAGGCTTTGATCAGCCCAAGGTGCCACGCAGTGGGACTGAACCTAGAACCAAGTTGTTGGTAAGCAAGCTACTTACCACACAGCCACTCCATTTTAAAATTCTCTCTTTTGGATGATTAATTATATTATAATGACACCTCCCTGTCCGAGGGACCCTCTACGTAATTATCCTGCTTGCTAGAAATCACACCTTACCATCTTAAAATGGGAAGGACATGGTAACCAATGTAGTTCTTGAGCTACAAAAATGACTGGAGTTTTTGAAATACATTTGATATTAGATCTGCTCAATCAGAGCCTAAACAAAAACCATGCAACACTCCTTTCCATATTAACTGCCATAAACTCTCATGCATTCATTTTAAAAGCATGACTACTATGAGGTTTCCAAGAAATACCGGGATCCCTATAACCTTACGTTTCTTTTTCCCACTTCAGCTTCAAAGCGTGGGCAAACAGCTAGACACTGATGAACCTGACAAAATGCAAGACCTATTCAACAAAATCCGTTTGAAAATTATTCAAGGGTAAGACAACATTTTCTTGATTTAAATAGTTATCTATTTTCTTTTGATCTATTTTTGTTGTATAAGAAAACTTTTGTGTCCGATTTACTTCACATCAGTAGTGGTGGTGATTGGCAGATGGCTGTAGATTTAGAGAAAGTGCAAGCCATTTAGGGGCCACCTCAGAACCTCTTTGGTTCTTGTTTTACCTAGGAAAGATAAAGTTAACAATGGCAGGATTGTAACTAAGAATAATGCCATCTACTTACATTTGTGCTACATCAACCATCATCATTTAATGTCCATTTTCTATGCTGCCATGGATGGGTTGGATGATTTGACTGGATCTCATAAGGCCAGGGGCTGCAACAGACTCCATTATCTGTTCTGGCATGGTGTCTACAACTGGATGCCCTTCCTAATGCCAACCACTTTACAGAGTCGTACTGGGTGGTATTGTTATTTTGACAAGTCCTTTACTTGAAAAAGAGTTGAGTGTTAGCGACAGAAAGGGCATTCAGCTGTAATATATTTATCTAACATGAAAAAAAAACAAACAACTAGAGGTATAGTTCTGTGGGTATAGGGTTTGCTTTGTCAAACCATCTAACCCATGCCAGCATGGAAAACGGACATTAAATGATGATGATAATAACATTTAAGAGATGAGGAATTACGTACATTAGACGGATATTTGTCTTCGTCTTGCCCACGGGCATATGGCATAGTAGTTAAGAGCACAGGCTACTAACCCCAAGATTCCGAGCTCGATTCC
>NC_068994.1:6526767-6530902 GCF_001194135.2 Octopus bimaculoides
AGTAGTTAAGAGCACAGGCTACTAACCCCAAGATTCCGAGCTCGATTCCAGGCAGTGACCTGAATAGGAATAAGAACCCAGGTTCGAAATTTCCCTAAGACCCCTGATGAAGGCTGGAGGATATATCAGCCGAAATGTGTTAATAACAAACAAGATGAGGACAAATATCCGTCAAATGTAAATAACATTTGAATTAAAAACTTTGTGTCTATAATTATCCAAATATGTCAATGTCATTTTGATTTTTGTTACAGGTCCAGTCCGCAGGTGCGTTGTTACCTACTAGAGATTATAGAGATCCAAGCCCACAACTGGAAAATGCTTCCTTCTGACATAACTAGATTTTATTGTGATACTGCAGCAGATATTTTGGCTGGTATGGTAGTCTGAGGCATTGAAGTAGCTTTTAGTCAACAAACAATGAAGATTGTCATAACAGTTGCTTCTTCCGAATCTCCCTCAAGCAACTACAAAAAAATTTAAAAAATAATTTTTTATTTTGTTTTTTTTTTATTATTTATAACTGTAAACCAATCAACATTGTTTAAGTTGTCTACCAAATGGAATTTTTGTAAACTTTCAATTAAATACTGATTACAGTTTTATTTGTTGTTCTTCTATATTCTCATTTAGTATTTCATCATTGTTTGGATTTTGTGTTCAGCCTCACTGCGTGGCACTTTGGGCATGTCTACTACTGAATTTGGCAGATGGAAAACGCACAAAGCCCATTGTATATGTGTCTATTAATATTTACTATTGTGCTTAGCTTGACATAGTTCTTAGCTATAGAAGATGAATTTGGATATTTCCTGTCAAGAAAATTATCCATTTAGCTCTGTACTTTTAAAGGCATTTGAAATATAAAATCCCTGAGGATCTAGCTACAGGAAGAGGTTTCCAGTTGCAAAAATAGTAACAAACAAATACAATTTAAAGAGAAAAAAACAGAACATTACTTGCACGTCAGAAGGGCAGAGATCTGGGAAAAAAAGATTGTGTTTAATATCAAAATTTATTAAATTATATTATTTCTTTCAAAACGTAAATATTCCATCATTATCATTTCATACAAATTATGTTAAGTGATATGGGAATTTATTTTCTTTCCTATCGATTGAGAGAGAAAAAAAAAAGATTTTTTTTTTAAAGACAAGCATCTCCAATGAACATATTATAAACAAAGACACAGACACACGTTTCTGTCAATACATTTTCTTTACAACTGAACTTAATAATAGACCTAAAATCTTTTGATCTTTTTTTTTTCTTGCTTGTTTGCTTTCAAAATAAATGCAAATTCTCTCCATGCTATTTATTACTGTGTTGTGATCAAGTATTGCAAACGCAAGTCAAAAAAACACATTCCACAAACAACAAACTGCCCGTTCTGTAAGTGAAGCAAACCTCCTTGGTTTTAAATTGCAAATTATCAAATGAATATAAATGCACATTGGATTTTTTTTCCTTCTTAAAAGTTAAAATTCTAATGGAAGAAAAAACATTCTATCTTAAATACATATTTTAAGTGATAAAAGAAAAGAAGGGAGAAAACTTTAACAATTTTTTTTTTTCTTTTTGGTCTTTTTAAATACTTTCCTCAGAAATTATACGACTGAAAAATTTCTAAATGTAATAAATCTGTTTATGCAATAATTAAAAAGTTACAAAGTATCCTAATTTTTAAAAGATTGTTATTTTTTTGGAAGCTACAAGAAAATATTGTATAGGTTACACGTGGTTTTGATCTGAAATTAATTTCATATATATAATAGATGAAGAATGGAGTATATGGCATTACATTTATTCCATGGTTTACAATTTTTTCTACTACACACAGGAGACCAAACAGCATGTCTGTAGACTTGGATGATAAAGATTTAGTCATATACATTGTGTAATGTATATTACATAATTGCTATGGCAGTCATGTAATCCTAACCAAGGAGATAAATATAATATCCTATATAGCATACATATATGGCTGTGTGGTTCACAACCATGTGGTTCTAGGACTCAATCCCACAGCATGGCAGCATCTTGGGTTAGTATCTTCTATTGGCTCAGGTCAACCATGGGCTTTGTATGAGAATTTGGTATACAGAAACTATATTAAAGTTTCTGTGTGTGCACAGATACATGTAAGTTGATATTTTGCATGTCAACTTTTGAGCAAATCACTGTTGATGTTGACATTATGACCAGTCACTTTTGAAATATAGGTCAGTGTTGGTGACAGTAAGAGCACCTGGCCATAAAAACCTGCCTCAAAAATCCATAGAAAAACAGATTTTACATACATTCGTGTGTATAAAATGGCTTTGTCAGGAGAAAGGAAACACTTATAACCCTTTCAGGGACTCAAAAACTAGCAGGAGAAAGTTATCATCACATCAGAAAATGGGCTCATATTGCTCATTATAGAATGGCCATGTTATGGTGTTAAACTAGCCAAAAAGTTAAGTTTAACATCAAAAAACACAGTTTCCAACTGTCAAATTTCACAACCCAATGCTTTGGTTACCACAAGGCTGATAAATGACATTTGCCCAAGATGCCACGGGGGGCAGGATAGTTTTGGAGCAAACCTTTTAACCACACAGTGCCATCTGTCATTTGAAAACATAACTAGACAATTAGTCCAGCAGTCTAACCCCAAAGCTGTTACCATTTAATATAAATGCTTTACCTATTCCAGCAAGTGGGCTTTGGCCATAGTGGGCCTACATCATTGAGATATTGTGTGTGCATTTATTTATTAGGTTCAGAATAAATTATTTCCGTTTTTTGAAAACCTTATATAATGTCAGCTGTCAATAAGTGTTGTTAATAATAATCCTTTCTACTAATGGCACAAAGTCTGAAATTTGGGGGCGAGGGGGCTAGTCGATTATATCGACGCCAGTGTTTCACCGGTACTTAATTTATCAACCCTGAAAGGATGAAAGTCAAAGATGACCTTAGTGGAATTTGAACTCAGAATGTAATGACGAATGAAATGCTGCTAAGCATTTTGCCTGGCATGCTAACGATTCTGCCAGCTCGGCACCTTCATAATAATAATAATAATCCTTTCTACTAAAGGCACAAGGCCTGAAATTTGGGGGTAGCGGGGGACAGTTGATTACATTGATCCCAGGGCTTGACTGATCTATCGATCCTAAAAGGATGAAAGGCAAAGCTAACCTCGGCGGAATTTGAACTCAGGATGTAAAGACAGACAAAATACCACTAGGCATTTCCTCTGGTGTGCTAACAATTTTGCCTACTCACCGCCTTAATAACAAGAAAAGTTTAGAATTTTGGCACAAGGCCAGTAATTTTGAGGGGACAAGGAAGTCGATAACATTAAAACCCAGCGCTCAACTGGTACTTATTTTATCGACCCCGAAAGGATGAAAGCTAGAATCAACCTTGGTGGGATTTGAACTGAAGTTGGCTTTACTTTAATAATAATGTGCTGGAATGTGCTTGAAATGATTAATTCAAGCTAAATAAATACTTGAGTGAGGCAATTTGCTTCCACTTTGAAAGATCTACGAATTATACAGAGATATATATTTTTTAATTTATTCTAAAGGCAACTGAATAAAGACATGATAAATATTATAGTTCTAAGTCAAAGCAAATCTCATTTAATGTAATTAGACCAAACAATTCAATACTCATTAAATATATTATTGGACTAATTAGTGTAGAAGTAGTTTGATAGTCTTTAAGTATTAACTCCTGGTGCAATAAAAAAAAATGAATCAAATATTAAACTAAACATCATGATGGTGGTGGTGGTGCTGTGCTGACATTTTCTTACAGAGCAAATGAAGCCTTAGAATTATGATAAATCTGGGAAATTGTGGCATTCAACCATTTCCCATGAGCATTAGCAATGTAAGCTCTGACATTATACATACATACATACATACATACATATATATATATATATATACACATATATATAATATTAGGGATAAAATCCAAAATTACAGGTAAAAACTCAATTAAAATCAATTTATTAAAAATAAAAATTAAACTATATATATATATATATATATAAAAGAACCAAGGTTCATGAACTCATCAATGAAAACCCACTGTCACATATTTACTTATTAATTTTTAATAAATTGAATTTAAT
>NC_068994.1:6531741-6538792 GCF_001194135.2 Octopus bimaculoides
TATGTTTGTTAAACTTTTACAAGAGTGATGACAGACTTCTTGTAAAAGAATCATATATATACATATATATATTATTGAAACTAGCTGTAAAGACTTCACAAACCATTACTCAGTTGTGAAGTCTTTTCAGCTTCAACAAATTCATTTTACTCTACCTTCAGTATTCAAGTATTATTTTATCCACCTTTGTTTTGCACCTATGTACTCACATGTACATACATACATACTTACACATTATATATACACATACATATATATACATATATATATATATGACACACATGCGTGTGTGTGCACTTACAAGCATATGCATTCATTGGGCTTAGTTAAAAGGAAAAGACAAAAGAATGGTGCCTAAAAGCATCAGAATAAGAAAGCTTTCTCTTTATATATGTCAATATATATAACAATGTTTCATGATTTACTTTCAACTTTTGGCTTTGGCTTTCTTTCTAAACTATGTTGTTCACAGCCATTTTTTAAAAAACTGGAGATCACGTCACATATATATATATATATATATATACAGACTTTGCTCCAGTAAGGGTTACTTAGCTTGGTTTTGGTGTTCTCTCTGTCTCTCCTTCATTACTAAGTTCCTGCTCAAATGGAATTTCAATTGTTTTAAATACACAGACGGGAAAGAGAGAGAGGGAGAGATTTTGCGTTGGGTTGGGTTCACAATCAATTTTCCCCACAACCGGCCGACTCTTCTTGACCTCGAGAAATATTACTGCTCTCGTTTGAGTGTATAGGAGAGTTCTGACTGTCTACATACATCATCTTTGATTTGGGATTATTGGGGACAGAGTGTAGAGAAAGAGAAGGGGTTTGATGATTGGAGGTAGGAGTTAAAGATATGTCTGTTGGGAGAGGACATTGAGGAAAATTAGTTGTTAAAGTCTGTTGATTCTGAATACTCCGAGTTGAATACTTTGTCGTAGGAATATTAGGAGCTGGTACAGTATTATTATTTACTGCTAATTTCAAGTAAGGACCAATTTCACCCTGTTCTGTAGTAGCTGCATCGGAAGGTTGAGTTTGTTTATGGAAACTTTGAATGTCATTAATATGTTGGTTTGACGAGCCAATTTCGTGCTCCTCTCGACAGTTATGTGGTTTACACTTTGGTAACGAGCAACGAGTTGCTTTCGAGTAATTACACATAACAGAAGATGAATTATCATCAGGTTTATTCATTTTGGGATAGTTCTGTGTTGATTTCAAACTGGCACCAACTGGAAGTATTACATAATTAGGCTCTTGATTCAGTTCTTCATCACCATTCAGAGAGTGTTTTAAAGAATGGGATTTCAAAGAAGTATGTTCGGTTGTGTTCCTTAGCATGGTGGAAGTGTTGTTATAGCTGTTGGTCATTGACCTCATAGAGATCTTGTTACTTGGACTGGAAATGGTGTTGTAATGGGGGAAATTCTGGATACTTGCTTGTACTGGAGCTGATAGTTTGTTGAGGAGGGTGTCGATATTTTGGGTGTCAGTTCTGATCGGGTTGGCAGAGTGTGAAGAAGAAAGATTGAAATCTTCGTTAGCCTGCTTACAAAGCCAATCTTTGGCATCAAAGTTCTTCAAGATGACTTCCATTTGTAACTTTCTCTTACTCTCATCATTTTTCAAGAAATCTTAAAAGAAAAAAGTAAACAGGTAATTTATTAGCTATGAAATGAAAGAAATAATTTATTAATTATCCCCATCACCCACTTTATAGTCACCCATCCTGTCCCTTTATTAATACTCCCCACCTTATTGCCTCATCAATACCTGCCGTCTCTTCAATAAAACCCCATCCCCTCATTAATAAACTACCCAAACACACACTATCACCTCACTAATAAACTACACACAGTCACTTCATTAATAACCCCTCCACACACACTATCACCTCATCAACAATGTCCCACCCACTCATTAACATCTCCCCCATCACCTAATAAACACTTCCCATCATCTCATGTGATCTCATTACCAACTCTGTTACCTCATTAATAACCTAATTATCTTAACTTGAGAGTTGCAAATCAAAACAAAAACAATTATACAGTGGAATTAAATTAAAGTACAATAACTTCTGGAGAATAAATTAAAAATCAATAATAGGTACCTGTAATTAAATGATTATTGGTTGTAAGCCTTTGACAGTCTTTCTTGTCGTTATCAACGGCCTCAATAAATGCATGGACATTCTGAGGTGCAAATGAACTGTTTGACTGTGATGTCTTGTTCAGTTTGTTCACCTTTCTTTCATACACTTCGACTTCAGCTTCCAAGCGTTCCAACTGTTTCTCTTCATCAGATACCAGTGAGCTTATTTTCTAGAAAATTGAGAAAAACAAAACAAATGGTTTGCTTCTGGTGATACCATTAAAGGGAGAAAATCTCTTCTCGGTTAAGCTGAAGTTGACAAATACGTATCTATAATCTTTTCTTATACTTGCCTCAGTTATTTGACTGCAACTATGCTGGGGCACCACCTTGAAGGGTTTTACTCAAACAAATCAACCCCAGAACTTAGCCTTTTTTCCAAGCCTGTCCTTTCGGGGTTGATAAAATAAGTACCAGTCAAATATTAGGACCAACTTCCCCCTTCTCTCAAAAACTGAAGGCCCTGTGCCAAAATTTTAAACCATTATTGAATTTGATTTTATAAAAACTATGAAGAAATATTATATTTTGAAAAAATATTATATTTTCCAACTTACTTCAAGCTGTGTTAACAAGTTTGCTGAAAGCTCTTTAACCAAGCCAACTTCCCGAATATCTCCTCTTTCATCATTGAACCGATTCCTATCAGGTGAGAAAATATAAATTTTAATATGCGTTATTTGTGTTGTAGTTTGGAAGTATTGAGAAGTTTGAAAATAGAGTCTTTATGAACTGAAGTCAAATGATTACAGCCTAACTCTCAACAAGTAACATTTCAGAAAGTGTCACATCTTAGCAAACACTAACACAGCAAGTATGAAGTGTGTGTGTGTGTGTGTGTGTGTGTGCGCACACATGTATATATGCGTGAGTGTGTATGTGTACAGATTTGTGTGTGTGTGGATTTTAGTGCTTGCTAGGTTGTGGCACTTGCTGAAATGTTACTTGTTGAGTTTTTACGTGCTGAGCTGTGATGCTCTCCTAGGATATATATCTAAAAACAAACAAGGTTTTCTGGATAGCAACACAAAAATATCCAATATCTTGGTGAGCTGTGCTTTTCCCAAACCAAACATCACATTATTTCAGTTATGTGCAGAAGGGAAGTTTACGATAACAGCACAAAAGTAAAACAGAATATAAATTATATCTGTAGTGCTGCTTTAATAGTAGATTAGGAAGATCGTTCAATAGTCATGACTGGAAGAAGGGAAAGCAGGAAAACAATAGTTAAATGATACTATGCTTGTAACAATATGGACTACTAAAACAATTGGCAAAAATACATTACATGCTACCAAGTCAGCCTCAATTCCAAGGGACAGCCATAGTGTATGCATACATTTGACAGAATAGTCTGAAAGCTAACAGGTTAAAACAACATTTAAAACTGCATGAATAAATTATAATTACATTTTAAAGTGTAATTTATAAAAAATACATACTCAAACGTTTGCACAACAGTTTGGTAAATACCAGTTTGCAGGTTATTGGCTGTACCATATGGTTTGTATTGGGAATGTGTGGTGTCACCAAGGTTTATCACAGACAGTGAAATTGGTAAAAACTCATTAGAACTAGAAAATAAAAGAAATATAAACAAACAAGAATGAGAGATTGTAAATGAGACAAATACTAGATTCAAGGAGAAAGATAAATCTTTTCACCACGTAAATACTGATCAGTATATATAAAGGATAAAATCATTTTAAGAATAGGAAAATTTGCTGGCAACCAGCCGTGAGGATCGAATTCACACCCCACCAATATCCGGTTGGAGTGCTCTACCCTTTAAGCTAAACTGCCAACCAGCAAATTCTTCTGCAATTTTAGAAGTTATGAAGTCATCCACAAATGCTAGATGTCTTATTCTACAATATATTTCAATGCTTCGAAAACAAACTTATGTTTGTTTACATATGACATAATATATATGACATCTAGTGTTTCTGGATTACTTCATAACTTCTAAAATTGCAGAGGAATTCACCAGTCGGCAGTTCAGCTTTAAGGGTAAAGCATTCCAACAGAATATTGGAAGGGTGTCAGTTCGATCCTCATGGCTGGTTGCTGGCAAATTTTTCTGCTCTTAAAAGGACTTTATCCTTTATATATACAGTTCAGTATTTACATGTTGAAAAAAATCTATCTTTCTACTTGTTCAACAATACATTTCAACGCTTCGAAAACAAACTTATGTTTGTTTAAATATGACTAAATTCAAATTTCGGCACAAGACCAGCAATTTGGTGGGAGGGCATAAGTGGACTGCATCAAATCCCTGTCAGTTATCAACTGGTACTTATTTTATAGATCCCAAAAAGCATAAAAGGCTGTCGACCTTGGCGTATCCCTATTTCTGTTTGTCACCACCCAATGCTTGACGACTGGTATTTGTTTGAGCTACCTCGGGTTTCATGACCAGAGTGTTAAATTTACTTCATCGTTTCTTGTCGGTAACGTCAACATGGTAGGTGTATCAGTTCTGTGTGAGTTAAATAATGCTCACATATACAAGAAAACGTGAAGGCCAAATGAGCATTATTAATGAATAATGGTGGAAAATTATTTACCTGTGTGAAAACTTGTACAGTACATGATCATATGAATGCGTTGCCATGTTGTAAGAAGTGGAAGCTGTGGTTAAAAGGAAAACAAAATTCTCTGGTTGGGTAATATCCAGAAACTGCACCAGGTTCTTGTGAACAGCATTTTCTAAGAGAGAGACTTGTAAAGTGGAGTTCCGTCGGAAACGATACCAACCAACTATATCCTTGACATAAAAAAAAAAAAAATTATAATAAATCAACGGATGACAGAGTAATTCAAATTATTTGTCACAAACTATAAATACATCAAGTACAACAAAAAAATGATAATACTGTTTGTAAGTTTAACTGGAATGGTTTGAATACACAAATTTATTATTCAGATTGCTGGCAAATGTGATGCTTAATTATTTACATTGTTTTCAATTAATCATGCATTATATCATACCTTCAGTATTTTAATGAGATTGTAGGGTAGGTGTGAGAAACCAGTTGGAACATAAAACAGATAGAATATTTGAAGCAAACATGGCCTGTTTGAATGCTAAAAGGTCAAAATATTAATCAGTTTGTGCTATTTAAATGTTCTTCTAACTTTAGTGTGTTTCAGCCATCACCATCCTTGAGCACATCTACTTATTGCAAATAGCTGACAGAATTTTCATTCAGACAATTAACCCTTTAGTGTTCAGATTACTCTGTTGAATGTAATGTTTTTTCACTAAAATTGATTAGAATTAACCATGGATTATCTTATAGCGTTGCTGTTTCAATGATGTGATTGTTTATTTCTAGAATGTCAGTGTAGGCTAGGTGTGAGAGGCTAGATATGGCCAGTTCGAATGTAAAACATGTAGAATATCTGGGCAATACATAGCTGGTTTAAACACTAAAGGGTTAAGAAAGGTTTCTTAAATGTAACATAACCATTAAATAATGTAATTACACATGAGATGTGGGTTATGTAAGCTGGGGAAGGAAATAAAATGAAAAGATATGACCTCCCCACAAAACTGCCAACATATAAGCAATTTTTTTTCATAAGTTTGTACTAACAAACTGTGCCAGTTTAGTTTGTTTTCAATATTTATTATTATTATTATTAACAATAATTGTGCCAAGGTAGATATATGCTTACCAGGCTTCCTAACCTATGGTACTTGATCACCCACCTGTACTACAGCCAAATTAGGCAAAGGGCGATTTTTTTTTATATATTTACAAATATTAAAAAAAGTGTTTCTTGAATGCCAGCACTTATGGTGTCTAAGACCATATGAAAGTTTGTAAAAGTATATGTTAAAAAAAAATTAATCATTATAAATTTATAATCTAAAGAAACCAAATAATTTAGAAAAAAAAAAACATTTAAGATAAAATTTAAAGCAATGAATAAAGGTGCAAACCTTCTGTTTGTCTTTTAATATTGCTTTTAGGTTCTCAGGAATAATCTTTCCTCTTCGGTCGTAGAAACGATTTGTATGTGAACATGGGAGGTGAGAGGAGATATCTGTAGAGAAAGAGTAAATGAATGCATTTTATCAAATCAGATAAACAGGTTGAATATTATTATTATCATTATTATTACTACTGTAAGGAAGGACATCCAGCCATAAAAAACCATGCCAAAACAGACACAGAAGCATAGCACAGGTTCCTGCCTGGCCCATTTGTCTATCCTTTCTAACATTAACCACTTCTAAGGCAGCAAGCTGGTGGAATCGTTAGCACACTGGGCAAAGTGCTTAGCAGCATTTCATTTATCTTCACATTCTGAGTTCAAATTCCACTGAGGTCAACCTTGCCTTTCATCTTTTTGGAGTCAAAAAATTAAGTACCAGTTGAATACTGGAGTCAATGTAATCAACTTACCCCTACCCCTGAAGTTGCTGGCCTCATGCCAAAATTTTAAACCAATACTAACCACTTCTTACCATTTTTTTTTTTTTTCAGCGAGTTAATCAAAGCCCGGATCTAGTTCAAAACGGGGGCGCCAGTATTTTCTTAACGAAACACTTTGAAACTTGGGACACTGGTAGAATGTGTCATATAAAACATCTTTTTCTCTTAGTCTTCTTAAGAAAAATTATTATATTGCAACTTATTTCATGTTAAAGTTGTCGTATTTCTGTAATTTCAACCAATGACTGACGTCCATTCAGCCGATATACAGTAAGCGCTGACTACGTAAACAAATGATTCTCAAACGATTCTGGCGGTGATAAAATTATTATTTCCTTGTCAAAAAATGGCTGAAGCATATTGGCAGTAGCTAATAAACCTTTCTATTATAGGCACAAGGCCTGGTTTTTGAGGGAAGGGTTAGGGAAAATGTTGTACAC
>NC_068994.1:6538802-6539558 GCF_001194135.2 Octopus bimaculoides
CACGTGTGTTGCCTCTCTGCAAAATGTCAGAAGTAATGGAGATTAAATACGCTTTACACCGCTTAAACTGCCAAAGGAACCGCTTAACTGCCAAAGGAGCAACTGTAAACAGCTGAATACTTGTCAGTGATTGGTTGAAATTATCGAAATAAGACAATTTTTTACATGAAATAACTTCGAAAACAAACATTTTTTTCTGTTCTATAACACAAAATAGATAAGTATACGAAGTTTGAAAGTCTTTCGGTACCAAAAACACTACATAAAACATAAATGAAAACTGGTGCCCCCGTTTTGAACTAGATTCCAAAGCCCCTAAGATGATAATGAAAGTGAAAGTTGAAAGTTCAATAACTACCAAAAAAAAAGTAATGAAAAAAGTACACTTACGGACATAAGTCTCCACTTTAGTAGCATTAATTTGGGAATCGCTGACTGTGTCTTTAACATTAACAATTATTTTTCCCATCAAAAAACCAAACTAAAATAGAAAAAAGAAAAAAAAGTGAAAAGTGACAAGCCACAGAAACTATGGAAAATTTGCCAACTAGAGAATCTAAAACAATGACACTGTTTTGCTTAGGCAGCGTTAATGAGGACAGATAGCAATGACCTACACATACTCAGGCACATATATACATCACACCCAAGGACACACACACACACACACATATATCGTTTAACGTCCGCTTTCCATGCTAGCATGGGTTGGACAATATATATTATATATATATATATATATATATATATATATAT
>NC_068994.1:6539726-6544149 GCF_001194135.2 Octopus bimaculoides
ACATTTAGCCAAGGTGTCATGCAGTAGCACTGAACTCAAAGCCATGCAACTGGGAAGCAAACTTCTTAATCACACAGATATGCCTTCACTTAAGAAAAAAAAAAAAAGTATAATAAAAACCAACAAAAGATATCATTTATAAATACTTTAGGTTTTAATGCTCAGCCTATCTGAGCATAGATAATAACTAACTTTAAGCGCTCCAGCTGATAAGAATTAGAACAGAACGTTCTTTTGTTACTGTACCTACAACAACCATTCTCAAGTGTAGAAATAGTAACCAAATCTCACCCCTATCATCTTAAATGAGGAAAGGACACATTAGATAATGCAAGAACTAAAATGATATGATATTCATGGATAAAGTGCCTTTAATTATGTCTGCTCAATGAAGGATAGCTTTATGTTTTTTTATCCTTTGTTAATGACATAACGGACAAAGGACAGCTCCCATGAATTTTTTTTCAAAGTTTCTGTGACCAAAGAAACAACTCTTGAGACCAGAAACCCGAGCATAAACGCTTACAACAAAATGAACTCTGCTAAAAGCACACAAGGAGGGTGGGGGACCATGTAGTGGCATTAAGCCAGGTAATGAATCAAGAATGTGAACCACCAAAAGAGCCTCTATGTAGACGCTCGTCATGCTGGAAACAGCAGTCAAATTTCCGTCAAATCATAGTCGACCGTCTTTTAAAAATCCGAAGGACACAATTAACATGCTCATAAATAATAAAGAAAAATGGGATGGTCATAACCGGATTATCTTGTCTGAAATTTGATCAATCCGGGTTTACTTGGAGGAAATAACAACTCAAAAGCAAGAACTGTCCCTCTGATAGGTTTTCCTAGTTTCCTACAAGCATATTTCACTCACAAGAATAGTCTCAGGTACCGTGCAATGAGATTGAACCCATAACTACAGAATAACGTTTAAACTACAGTTATTGCAAACAAGACGAAAGTATATATTTATTGAATGTATCTTTCGTAAGTTTGCATAAAGATAGGTTTTTAAAAAATGAACGAGATAGGACACTTATTCGTATAACAAAACATTAAAAAGCTTAAGCAATACCACCTGCTTCGCGAAGGAGAAAGTGGGGTTGATAGTCTTTTGGTTGAAGAAATAAGTGTTGGAAAGTTGCGTTCATAAACAGAATGGGCAGGTGACTAATGGTCAGCAAATAGGTCAAGGAATAATTAAATAAAATAATTTCAATGTGACTAACGCTTTAGTAAGTAACAATCGTCATTTAATTGGTGGTTTGGATTAATTACTAGAAAAAAAATATCGAGGATTAAAAATGACGTAGCAGTTAATTATTTTTCTTTTTTATCATTATTTTACTATTCTTTATGTTTCGAATATATAAAAATCGTAAAATTATTCTCGCCAAGTTATATCGGTTTTATTTAAAACAATTTAAAAAAATATCTATACTTTACCGTCGCAAAGAGTGAAAAACTCAAGAAATAGCCTAATATTTATAAGCAATTTATAAATATTAAAAAAATATTTCCGCGAGCAAACAAACAAAAAAAAAAAAAACGAATATGAAAAAATTCTTTAAAGTGGTGTAATAGTCTCCTCATTCCAAGAAAGATGACTAATAAATCGCGATGCCAAAAATAGTAGCAGACGAACAATTCCAAGGTAAACGCAACCGAGTGGACGGAGAAAACATTAAGTGGTAATAGATGAATTATATCAACTACACACAAGATACAGACACACAAGTAAATTATACAATAAGTCTAAACAGTTAATAATAATTGAAAATATTGTTTTTAAATAAAATAAACACAATATATATACATATATATATAAAGACAATATATGAAACGGATGGAATCTGACAATAACAATAATAGAATTAGTGTGGAAAATTAAAAGAATTAAAAGGTTAAATAAAGCAACATTGGAATTTTAAATTATTTTTCTGGGGTTCTGAAAATATACGGAGGAAAATTACATTTGATAAGAATGTACCCCAAGGAAAAAATTAGTTTCTCACTGAAGAATCATTGAGACGATAAAGTTCAGAGAAAATATAGATAAAAAACAACGGTTTGGGATATATTAGAAGGGTGTAGAGGTATCGTTATGTTGACCAATGCTGAAACGAAGTGTCGTGTAATGGTTAGATGTTTGTAAATAGTTGACTAACCTGGTCACCAGAAATTATTTGCTCATAAGACAGGGAAGAAGCCACTGCGCCACTTACACAGGCAGCCATTTTCCTGACAAATGTAATTGACTCACTTACTTCCGCTTCCGCCTTCCCTAGATTCTTCTTATTAAAAACCTTCTCTCAATTATAAAAAAAATATTAATTGGGGAAATAATTTCATAGTCTTAATTACCCAACTGAGGTACTTTTTGGTTTTTTTTTTTTTAACTACCTTCCGTTCCGTTCGTTCTAGTTTCATTTCTTTTCTCTTTTTCTTTTTTATTTTTCGATTCTACGCAGCGTCAGATACTTTAATTAAATCAAATTTGCATACACGCTCACCAATAAATTTGCAGGACAGTTATTTATTGTCGATTAAATTGACTCCAGTACTTGGCTAGTATTTTATTTCGTTAGACCCCTGACGGGTGGAAGGTAAAATCGACCTTGGCAGAATTCGAACTCTGCACGTAAAGGGTCGTAACTATGGCAAGGCGTTTTAACCGACGCTCTAACAAGTCTGCCAATCCATGTTAAAAGTAGCATATTCTCTTGTGTTTTTTTCAAAGCAATATATTGCTAAGAGTCCAGGCGACAATAATTAAACTAATGAAGGACCCTTTATACAGTCTCTCAACCTCCAAGAAGAAGCAGCCAAATTCCTCTCAAATCATATCCTAGCATCTTAAAAAGGTAAAATATAGATAGATATAGATATGCAAGAAGTGAATGTCACTGTTAGAGCGCCTTAACTCATAAGGTTGCATGGTCAAGGCTGTAACTAAATAACATTTCCATTGAGACAACGTCTGTGAGGTTACTCAAACTGTTAGAAATAACAGCAAAAACTCTCCTCAAACAATACTTTACCATTTCTGAAAAGAAAGAAATTGTATTGGGGAGTTTTGGTTACATTGACCACTTTATAGGCCGACATAGATTAGTGGAGCCACAGAACTTATATTCAATTTTAACCTTTGTAGATTGAGGTCTGTTCCTACTTCTTCTTCATCATCATCATCATCCATTAATATCCATTTTCCATGCTGGCATGGGTTGGATGATTTGATCAAGGCTGGCAAGCTGAAGAACTACATCAAGTTCCAGTCTGATTTGGCTTGATCTCTGCAGCTGGATGCCCTTCCTAACACCCAACCTTTTTGCAGAGTGTGCTGGGTGCTTTCTATGTAGTCCCAGCACAGACACTATTACACAGTGCCAGCATGGGCGCTTTATACAGGGCGCTAGCACAGGGTTCTTGCAGGCCAATCCTTTACTGCAGGGGAATGTCATTAACCCTCTTCTGCTGCAGACGAAGGGCTTTTTTTAAATACTTATTCTACCAAATTAGTCAAAAGTTTCCCCATGATCATAAAATAAAGATCATGTTTTGTCCTAAACAGTTTCCTAAACTTTTTTTTTTCCTTTATTTTACCTTTTATTTCAATCACTGGCCTGAGACCATGCTAGAGCACAGCCTTGAGACGGCTTAGTCAAACAAATTGACCCCAGGACTTATTTTTTAAAGCGTGGGATTTATTCAATTGGTATTTTTGCCAAACTGCTAAGTTACAGGGATGTAAACAAACCAACACTGGTTGACAAGTGCTGGTGATAGGGAGTCAAATACAGACACAAACGTACATACATACATATATGCATACATGCATGCATACATACACACACAAAAACCTACACACACATATTATAGACTGCAGCTATAGTAGAAAACTCTTGCCCAAGGTGCCACACAGT
Source organism: Octopus bimaculoides (assembly GCF_001194135.2). Classification (NCBI taxonomy): domain Eukaryota; kingdom Metazoa; phylum Mollusca; class Cephalopoda; order Octopoda; family Octopodidae; genus Octopus; species Octopus bimaculoides. The sequence goes on from NC_068994.1 coordinate 6,543,656, forward strand.
GGGATTGAACCTGAAACCATGTGGTTGCAAAATGAACTACTTAACCACACAACCATGCCTCATATATAAAAAAAATAATAATAAAATAAATCATGAGACTATTATGACATTTTTATTTTTCTACTTGAACATTGCAAATGATCACATCAGAGAAATGACTCACTTTGTATCCCCATTTTGAAACAGCCTTTTAAAAGATAATATGGCTGTGTCCCAGTCTGGGTTTGACGACCTGAAAAGGTCATGGAAAATACCTCCCCTTCTCTGATAAAGTTATCAAACAAAGTGGAAATAAATGAAAAACAAAAAAAAAAAAGACTTTGGTGATTAGATAGCTTTATAATTTCCCAATTGGTTGGTTTAAATTGTCTATTTTTGTGATATCTAGACTGTAGGCTGTCATCTTCATGGTTTTTCTTTCTTCTTCAATAAAGCTGGTTGTTCTATTAATCAGATCAACTGGAACCCTTGTTGTCATAACTGACAGAGTTATA
>NC_068994.1:6544754-6545606 GCF_001194135.2 Octopus bimaculoides
ACACTCTCTGAGCGGTTGGCGTTAGGAAGGGCATCCAGCTGTAGAAACTCTGCCAAATCAGATTGGAGCCTGGTGCAGCCATCTGGTTTCACCAGTCCTCAGTCAAATCGTCCAACCCATGCTAGCATGGAAAGCGGATGTTAAATGATGATCATGATATATATATATATATATATATTTATATATATATATATACATATATATGACAGGCTTCTTTCAGTTTCCGTCTACCAAATCCACTCACATAGGGTAGCTAATATGTTAGAAATTCCACATACATCAATCTACAGAATCCTGCAAAGTGATCTGAATAAAAAAGCTTATTACATTCAAGTTTTCCACAACTTACAAGAGGATTATCCAAGCAGATCAACGACGTACACTGAGCTTATTGATCAAATTGAAAGGGCAGATTTAATCCACAAAATTCTGTTCAGTTATGAAGCAACCTTCCACACATGTGAAAAGGTTAATCGTCACAACTGTCACATTTTGGGAAGCAAGAAACCACCTGAGTTTCTTGAACGGGAATGAGATTCACCGAAAGTGAATATTTGTCTTGGTATGACTAAGTCAAAGGCATATAGACCTTTCGTTTTTGTAGAGACTACGGTCACAAGAACTGTGTATCTTGATATGCTTGAACAATTTCTTCAGCCTCAACTTCTTACAAATGGCATTCTTGACACAGCGGTTTTTCAACAGGATGGAGTACGGTGTCATTATGTAAAGACTGTACATAACTATCTTGACAGGTGTATGTGTGTGTGTAAGCATGGATGTGTTCATGGTGAGAAGCATTATATTTGCAAGCACACATACATAATATATATATATATATATATATATATA
>NC_068994.1:6545813-6556796 GCF_001194135.2 Octopus bimaculoides
TCTTTTACGAGAATTTTATCAGGAAGCTAGTGTGTAAAAAAATTCCTAAGGGAAATTTCTATTCCCAAGAATATATATACTTATTCGTTATATATATATATACGACGGGCTTCTTTCAGTTTCTGCATACCAAATCCACTCACAAGGCTTTGGTCGGCCCGAGGTTATAGTAGAAGACACTTGCCCAAGGTGCCACGCAGTGGGACTGAACCAGGAACCATGTGGTTGATAAGCAAGTTACTTACCACACAACCACTCCTGCGCCTATACGTTTAATTTAAAAAAAATTTTTCATTTTTGTTTTTTTCGTTTTTATATTGTCCCCTTGTGGGTAATAAAAAAAAATCTCTTTCTTCCTTCTTGCTTACGCCGAGAAACGCTGCAAGCCGGCAGCTCACAGCGGGCTCTTATCCCGCTCTAATAACTTCACCTGTTATCTCCAGATGTAATTAACCTCACGTGAACGGAGCTATAACGAACCACGCGCTGCCATAAAGATGGTCGCAGGGAACGAACCACATGAACGAGAACTAAGATAAACGTCTACTGAACTGCACTCCGCTCGAGTGGTTATGTCAGAAATATGTAATAATCTCGCTTAGTTTGTTCTGCATGCAGTAAAAACACGCGGCGCCAATTATAAAACAGGGTTTTTGTATTTATTCCTAATGAAAGACCTTGTTTGTCTTGTGTGTGATTACTGGAAGATCGGGGATCCTTAAAGTGATGTAAGTCTCTTCAGTATCGTAAAGAGTGAATAAAAGAAACGAGGAATTTTAAAGACTTGTCTGTGATGATAACTTTGCCACGTGTTGTGGAAATCGGAAAATAATGCGTGTCTGAGAAAGAAAAAAAGAAAAATATTTCTTATACAAACACAAGGCTGTGGATTTTCATTATTTCATCTCCAGTACTTTCCTGTTATTCCTTGTATCATCTAATCGACGAATGAACGACCAAACCCTGGTAATATCTTGATAAAAATACAAATGTGAAAAGATCGCCCAAGTGGCTTCTCGTTACCGTCCTAGTAAATGCTATGATTCAATTTTGAGAGAAAAAAAGAATCTGTACTTGACTGGTATTTTATTCGATTCCCAAAAGCTGGAAAAACAAAGCTGACGTTAGAATTTGAACTCAAAATTCACCAACTTCTCTCGTAGGTATTTCTTTTTATTTTAGTTACATACTTAAATTTTATTTTCATATCAAAAGTATTGAATTGGGTTACAGAAATAGTTTTAAAAAAGGCTCCCCACCTCCGTTGTTTAAAATGTGGGATACAAAAAAATCGGAAAACCCCCCGCAAAAAATGGATAAAGTTCAACTTATGTGGAGTCCGCCTTTATTGAACCTGATAAGGATTAGTAGTTGGATTAGAATTAAGTCTATGATAATTGGCTTAATCTGAGTGTTATTAACCACATACTTTTTAGAATCAACTTTTGACATAAATAACATTTTTATTTCACTTCGGTGAGATTTGAACACGGAACATAAAGGAGATGAAAAGGGAGAGATACCGATAAATTAATTATCCCTATTTTCAATTCTATGACCCTTTATTATTTAGGAAAGACTTTTATTTATAATAGTCATTAATAGTTAATACTGTTCTATCATATCGTCGTTTCGCTCCAAGTCAATCCTAATTAAGTAGAATTATGATCAAATGTCTTCCAGCCGTGACCCTCCAGGTTCTTTTTTTCCTTCTCGGGCATAGTGGCTTTTTGGAATACATTATGCAATGTGTCCTTTCTTTCTGACAGCATAGTGTGAATTTGAAGGAGATTTAGCTGTAATTTCTAGCAGATCAAATGGACACTTGGAGGCTAGTGAAAAAAGCTCTTATTTATTACCTAAAAACCCCGAACTATAAGTTTTTTTTCTGTTTTTTGTTTTCTTTTTTAATAAATCTACTTAATTTTCTTTGTGAAAGAAAGGCTAAACTCATTCTAGATGCAAAATGCCGATCTTTTATATTATGTATGTAAACTAGGCGATCTGCCATAATCTAATACACACACACACACACACAATACAATTAATATATACAAACGTTAATTTGTAAAAGTTAATGGACAGTAACTATGAAAATGAGCCAAAAAGACATATACACTCCCACATTTACGCACAACACAGAATACGAATGTTTCCCTCTAAAAAGTGACAGGGTAACCCATCCTAACACGTGTAAATTGTTTTGGAAGTATGTATTAATTTGTGTGTGTGTGTATTTGATGCCAAATACATACATTTGTTTGTTTTATTTGATTGTGTGTATATTTGCATCTGTGGGTGTCTTGCGCGTGCATTTGCGTAATTGTTGTTTGCATAATCTCTCTCTCCCCAGACACAACAGTATATATATATATATATACTGTTTTTCTACTCTCGTATTTCGAGCATTTAACAACAATATACGTTTTCGATAAAACAGTTGTTCCCGCAAAGCAAATTAAATAGAATTTGGGATTTTGCGGAGGGTTAGAATTGGTAGCAAAAACAGGAAGGGCTGCTAAGCCTAAACGAGGCTGTGGTGGCGAACGCGTAAATCAAGCTAGGACAGGAGACAGACAAGAACACATCTTCCTTGATCCGGCTGTTGTTGTTGGCACTCCGTCGCTTACGACGTCGAGGGTTCCAGTTGATCCGATCAACGGAACAACCTGCTCGTGAAATTAACGTGCAAGTGGCTGAGCACTCCACTGACACGTGTACCCTTAACGTAGTTCTCAGGGATATTCAACGTGACACAGTGTGACAAGGCTGACCCTTTGAATTACAGGCACAACATAAACAGGAAGTAAGAGTGAGAGAAAGTTGTGGTGGAAGAGTACAGCAGGGTTCGCCACCATCCCCTGCCGGAGCCTCGTGGAGCTTTAGGTGTTTTCGCTCAATAAACACTCACAACGCCCGGTCTGGGAATCGAAACCGCGAGTCCGCTGCCCTATTTCACGAGCAGGCTGTTCCGTTGATCGGATCAACTGGAACCCTCAACGTCGTAAGCGACGGAGTGCCAACAACATATATCTTCATCATCTTGTGTGCGTGTGCATGCATGAATGTATGTGTGCGAATGTGTCTTCTTGATTTGACATCATGTGATCATGTAATGGTTGTAAACAGGCATCTCTGTTTGGCCGTGGGAAAAGTATTACCTTGCTTGGAAACATGTGGGTTGGCAACAGAAAAGGCATCCAGCCATAGAAAACCTTTCTCAATGAATTCTGTCTGACCCAAGCAAGCATGGAAGAGTAGACATGGAAAATAGCAATGATGATGATGATTCTCCCTATGAAAATCTTATGTTACATCTTTTTTTTTTTTCCTTCTAGGAAATCCTGTAATATCAGAAGTAAAAATAAGACTTCTGAAGTTGTGGAACTTTCCAATGATTTTGAAGACCCAAGTATTATAAGACTGAAACATCAATTAATAGTAACACACAACCAAATGCTAATCAAATACTGCATGTAATCCTGCAACCAAACACCAATTAAAGGTAATACATTACTGAAGCACCTGTAAACCATTGGGAATTGACTGAGTGCGATTACTCCCTCAATGAACAGAAAATTAGGAAGTAATTAACAGAGGCTGCACAGAAAAGGCCATAGATACATACTTATGAAGCTTTCAAAATGCAAATGGAATTGTAACCGAAAACCTGAAGCAATACAAATATTACTCTTTTCCTTTCAACCTGGAATGGCACCATTTTTATTTTGACCCTTCACCCCATTTTTTTATTTTTCATAGAACTTTATGGAATTTACTTCACATTCCATTTTGGGGCTTGGCTTGGTTTGGTTTTTTACTGCAAAATAAATTTGCTTGCATTAAGAAATTATTTCAAGGTTAAAATGATGTCAGTTTAAAATTTCACTAATATATATATATTTTAGATGAAATCAGTTTACATATGGTTGCTTTTATCTTAGCTTTAAGAAGTAATTGATGTTAGCTTGGTTTTAAAGGCCCAAGGCTATAGTAGAAGACACTTGCCCAATGTGCCATACAGTGGGACTGAACCCGGAACCATGTGGTTCATAAGCAAGCTACTAACCACACAGCCACTCCTACGCTTATAATGTTTAATATTTTTATTATTATACTGTAATTTGAGGAATCTCAATAATTTGAAGTCAGACTTTTGACTGAAGTGTCCTAAATTCTTACCCTGTTAACTTTATTCCATTCTGCAAAACTATTCTAGGTCCCTGAGATAAACCATTGTGCTGTGTTTTTAATCTTGAGAACTCACCTTCTAGAAGAAACATAATTAATTTCAGAAGACATTTAACCATGAAATACAAACAGAAGCAGTTGTTTAAGTGTGAAGATTGTGGTAACACTATCTCTGTGGAATCAGACACCTCTTTGATACCAAACCAAATAACCAACAATGTTTTCTTTTGTGCAGTTTGTGGTAAATCATTCTCTCCATATAAACTTTTATTATCAAAAGACCTGCAGAAGAAGAAAGCAATAAACCCTTATGGAATTTGTTGGAAATCTTCATTTCAAACTAAAAAATTTTCCTGTCACCAAACTCTTCGTGGAAATGATAAACCGTTTTATTGTAGAATCTGTGGTAAGTCTTTCGTCCAAAACTGTGATTTAATCCGACATGTACAGATTCACACAGGAGAGAAACCTTACCATTGTGAAATCTGTGGTCAAAAACTATCTCGCAGAAGCACGCTAAACGAACACAAATGGAATCATATGGGAGAGAAACGGTTCCAGTGTGAAATTTGCGGCGAAAGATTTACTCGGAACAGTTCTTTCTCGATGCACAAAAAGAAACACGGCGTGAATAAACATCACCAGTGTGAAGTCTGTGGTAAAACATTCAACGAAGTGAACAGTTTATCTTGCCATAAACGTGTTCACACTGGGGAAAAACCGTACCACTGTGAAATATGTGGAAAAGTATTCACACAAAGTAGTGATTTGACACGTCACAAACGTATTCATACAGGAGATCAACCTTATACATGTATGATTTGCAAGAAAACATTTTCTCAGAATAGCAGTCTTATTCGGCACAAACGTATTCACACAGGGGTGAAACCGCACTACTGTGAAATTTGTGGCAAAACTTTTTGTCAAAATAGCGATTTATCTTCACATAAGCGTAGTCACACGGGAGAGAAACCATATTCTTGTGAGATTTGTGGTAAAAACTTTTCTGTAAGTAGTCATTTATCTCGTCACAAAAAGATTCATACAGGAACGGAACCAATGTGAGGATTCTTAAAATAAGAAAGCAGGTAATTATATTATTTTCTGCTAAAAGTTATATCTTTGGAGACGAAACTGCTCAAATAGGATAAGATTCTTCCAATGTGCAAAAATTTTGATTCACTGATGGTCAAGTAACACTAAATAATTAACAACTTGTTCGGTTGCTTTTTTAAATATTTTAAAAAATGTTCTGAGAAAGAAAAATGAATTAAAAAGATATTTAACCATGAAATCACCTCAACAATACAAACAGAAGACGGTACTGGATAATGTAGCTATCCTGTGCTGATGACATCTATTGAAGCAGAAACATGCCTACAGATGCCCTCTTGTCTCTAGACTGTCAGGTTGTCTTTTTCTTAACCTTTTTACTGCAGACATCAGATACATAAACTAAAAACTTCATCACCCTTAACTACAAAAAACAGTTTTATATACCAATCTATCTTTTGTTGAAGAATGTTATGTTTGAAACCATTTTCTCTTGAGATATGCCAATTTTATTTAGTTAATGTGATTTGCAGAAAATACCAATCATATTTTTTGGCAGATATTTAACATCATTACAAAAATGAACATGAAATTTAACTATGCAGTTAAAGGGTTGAATGGCATGTCAGTTTTGAAGAATTTTTTATTCTTGAGATTATCTCATTTGGAGACGGTCCCAATCATTCTATCTTCTCTGGAAGCAGAGATAATTTCAATAAATCAAAAATTTATCTTGTCTACTCTTTATTTGTCTTTGTTAAAATACATCTCACTGACCTCTGAATTACTTCTCTTAGCTCATTGAAGCAGTTAAGAGAAGTATACAGTAAGATTGGATGGTCATAACTGGAACACATTTGATCATATAGCACTCACTCGGGGTTAAAGAACAACACTTTCTAGAAAGCAAAGCATTCGTCCGAAGGAGGTACATAGATTAAAACTAACGACATACAACCGTCTACTTCAGTTGCACAAACATCTCCAGACACTCTGCAGCTGGCTTCAATTATACCAATGCACTCACAACAGCAAAAGATTGTAAATATATGTCGGCCGAGTTATAAACAATAGAGCTTTGTGTCTTATCCATTGTTGTCTCTTCTTGTCTTTTCTCTTCCTCTCATTGTTTCTCTCCTCCTCCTCCTCACTTGTTGGGTAAGAGAAGAGACAGAATTATACACAAACATGACCTACATACGTGTGTGTGTGTTATACTCACATACACAAGGTTATTATAAAGTCCTTGTTCAATTTTTAAGGTTTCATAAATTTAGTTCTACATGCAATAGAATATAAACCCTTTAGCTTTTAATCCAGCAATATCCAGCCCCTGTATTCCACCTGTTTTATGTTAATACTGATTTCAATATGATCTACACCACCTGAAAGACATTTGTTGAAAATTTCATCAAAATACCCATTTTTTTTTTCTGAAAGTTATAAGGAAACAAAGTCGATTTGCGTAAATTATCCTAAACTCCTTTACCTATCTCTAAAAAACTTTTTCATAACAAATTTCCATATAATCGTAATGTACACCAACTGAAAGCTACTTGTAGAAAATTTCATTAAAAAAAAAAAATGTGAATTTTTCTGAAAGTTATAAGGAAACAAGAGTCGGGTGGGGGCACACTTGTGTAGGTATGCCCTCCATAAGGTTATCTACGTTAACATAAAGCTTCAGACTTCCAAAGAGACGGAAATTTTGGAGTGTTGTCGTCACCCATGAGAGGTTATTTTAAACACATGCACACTAGATCACGCATGGACGACCTTTATCAAGAAGTGGGCCACATGGCTCCTCACCAGACAGACTGTACTACTAAAAAAAATTCAAGTTAATTTTTCATTTAAGCACGCCATTCAAAAAGTCCCACAGGTAGAAGTTTGCTCATGACTCTACTAGAAAAGCCACGGATCCACGTTTTTGTCACATTAACTTACTGTCTTCAAGCAAAATAAAAATAGATAAATAATAATGTAAACAAGGTGGACGATATGACTTCAGTTGGGTAAAACCTTCAGTGTCACCTTAAATTTTTTTTTTCTTTTTCTTTCGTCACAGTCACCCAGTTTCTTACTCTATTCATTCTCCATGACAGGCTGTGTGAGTACTAGAAAGAGCAGGCGATCTCTAACCACATAGAACAAATTGATTGAAAATGTAACGTTAATTGATGGTTAATGAGTCGATAGATGTGAGCTAAGAATATAAGTTTAGCAGGTGGTTGTTGGTAGCTGGTGGTTGATTGTAGCTAGAGTGAATTAAAAGCTTACAGTTACGTGGTTGATGGTAGCTAGGAGTAAAAAAAAAAATATTGTTAAACGGCTGTTGGGAGTGAGGTAAATCGAACCAGCGAGACCTATTATTAACTGGTGAGTCATTGGTGAACAGTGAAATAAGCGAGGTTTATGTTTTGTGTTGAGGAATAAGCTTAATTTATAATAATTTACAGGTGTATGCTGTCTGTCCAGTTAATATGGCTATGTATGCAATATCCTTGGTTGTTACAGTAGTAAGTATCCCTGTCTGTCATGCAAGAGAGTGGGGTTCAATTCCCTGCTGGGGGGAGGGGCTCTTTTGTATATGTGTGTGTGTGTGTGTATACACACGAATACACATTGATGATATATATATAAAATTACTACACGTGTGAATGTGTTACGAGTACTAACAATGCAATAAAATTACAGCTTATTTCTAGTAGGTCGAGCAATCTGCTAGAAATATCAGCTAAATTTCTCTCTCTTTCACTGTCTTTAAAAAATGGAAGGACACGTTAGGCATTGTGGCCCTGAAACATTTTTGAGCGTAAGTATGCTTTAATGTGGTTGACCTGGGGCTAAACAACGATTTCCTAGTTCCTCCTTTCGATCACTGAAGCCTTAGTTAATCTGATGACACTTCTATGAAATGAATTTTTTTTTATTTGTATTCTGTTCCGTGTTGAGCTGAATAGTGGTAGTTCCTTAGTTGTCTCCCCTACTTCTTGAAGTCTGAGACGAACCATCAGAGATCGAATAGACAGACTGCTTCACACTATTAAATTTCATCTTTTAGAAGTCAATAAAAAAGAAAAGAAAAGTGGTGTAACTACAGATGTATGCGTCCAGAGACTTTGTTTCTTTATAACTTTCTAAACAATATCTATTTTTCAATGAAATTTTCCAGATATTACATGGTGTAAATAGATTAAGACTATATCGGAATTTGTTGAGAAAAAAAAAAAAAAATTCCGTGTAATATAATTCACACACTACGATTTGTTACCCCTATAACTTTCTGAAAACCGGTATTTTTTCAATAAAATTTTCTGCAAATACATTTCAAAAGGTGTAGACAACGATTATATCGGAATTTGATGTAAAAAAAGAAAAGAAAAGATGAATAAAAATTGGGGAATTTGGAGTCAGGGAATTCACACACCTCGGTCTTGTTTCCTCATACATTCTGATAAGGTATGTTAATTATCCACCCCGCTTCCTTTTTTCATACCAGATTCCGATACAGTCGTAATCTACCCCATCTGAATGGTATTCATCTTTTCCTTCACATGTTTTAGTCATTAGATTGCGGCCGAGCTGGGGCACCGCCTTGAAGAAAGAAAAGAAAAGAACATATCAATATATAGTTTGAGGCTGGACGGAATTGTAACAACCTCGACCGACATTCATTTCGGATTTTTGCGTTCTGAGTTCAAATTTTGCCATCGCCTACTTGGATGTGTTATGTTTAATCAGTCACCTGCTTTAACACTAAATGATGGATTAAGTCTACCTGGTGTTAAACTAGCTAACGAATCCGCTAAAGGAGCATTAGGTACTAGGTGGAGATTTAACATCAGCACCTCGTACCTTGGAGGCTTTTAGTGGAGTCCACACTGCTAGAGCATTCGAGAGCCAGGTCTCCAGTTTGAGGATATCGTCCTATTACCTCTCACCATATTTACAGGTATATATTGTTACATATATGTTGTTATATATATGTAACAAATGAAGGACATCACACCAACTTAAGTACCTTATTCAACTGAATCTCTCTCTCTCTCTCTCACACACACACATAATATAATTATATATATATATGTATCGTCAGTTTGCTCTTCTTTTTGAACTATATCACCCTCTGTGTTCCCAATCTTTGCTCCCAAATACAGGAAGTCCTCAACCAACTCTAGTGGCTTCCCGCCTACATTCATAATCTTCTCTGGCTTCTTGATGCTCTCTACCTAATACTTCGTCTTATTCATTTTCAGTCCCGCACTCATCGACACAGTCTCAACCTCCTGCACCAACTCCTCTGCCTCTCTCACTGTGTTTGTCACCAGAACTATGTTGTCAGTACATCCAGCATCTGGTATCTTTTTGGCCTTAACCCTTCTGCTATGAGCCGGCACTACAGTAAAGCCAGAGTCCTGATGTTTCTCCAGCGCAAGGTGCATACAATAGGCCATTGGGAACACGGAGAGTGATATAGTTGAGATGAAGAGCAAAGCCTGGGTGACATGTCACAGTTTGAGATCTGCATGGAAGTCGGACCTTCGTAAAGACCTGAAGATCCGTCTCTTCGTTGCACCAGTGGAGCCTGTGCTGTTGTATGGGTCTGAGACTTGGACACTGACCAAGAAACTCACTCAGATGGTGGATGGGTGCTACACAAGAATGCTGAGGATGGCTCTGAACATTACTCAATATAAACTGAGGATCAAGAACTTAGAGCTGTACGAGAGCTTCCCAAAAGTTAGCTCGAAAATAACAGAGGAAACTGAGGTTAGCTGGATATGCTCACCGTCAGTCAGAGTTGATACTGCACTCAGTGCTCCTGTGAGAGCCCCTACACGAACACACTAGAAGAGGGTGAGCGAAGATGACATATGTTGATGCCCTAAGGACAGACACTGGTCTTTAGGAGACACAGGACATGGCAGCTTCAAACAGGGCCCGATGAAAGGCGTGTTTCAGGACTCTGTTCCCACAACCCTCCCAAGAGTAAGTGGGCGAAGAAGATGTGATGAAAAGCACCAGAGCAATGGTTGAGGGTCCTTCCTAGTAAAATAGAAATCCAAGGGGATCATACGCTAGCATAGCTAGAGTGTGTGCCGCACCTTTAAAAATGCCGCCCGGGATGCCTCCACCTCCAGTTACAATAGTGGGCCCATAGGTAAAAAATTGTTAAGAAACACTGCACTAGAGTGTTGGACAGAATGCCATGAGGTATTTAGTTAAGAATTTGGAATTCAAGTCCCGCTGGCGTCAACTTTCCGTTCGTCCTTCCGGAATAAATTAAAGTACAATCAATCTTCGCTTAAGGTCATTGACAGTTTCTTGAGACGTGCGACATAAAATGAAACGACGTAAAGCGAAACTAATTTTACAAAATGTTCAACGAAAGAAACCAGTGTTGCAGTGGTGGTGAACAAACACAAAGACACACATACATAGACATAGACATATATATGAAGGTCGCAAATCCACTCACAAGGCTTTGTTCGGGCCGAGGCTATAGTAGAACACACTTGCCCAAGGTATCACACAGTGGGACTGAACCCAGAACCATGCTTCTGAACCATACAGCCAAACCTGCGCCTGTTAGTTGAATTAACACGAAATATATTTTTATCGTAATGTTTTTGTTTTTTCTTTGTGGGTCTGTTCTTCCTCTACAACTTTTGTTTAGCGTTTTTGAAGTTTGGATAAATTTTATCTCATTTCAGACAGAGACAATGGAATGTCAAG
>NC_068994.1:6557122-6558906 GCF_001194135.2 Octopus bimaculoides
TAATTTCTCAATCTGAGAAATGCCAGACAACCCCAACTTTCCACCGTTCCCAAAATATTAGGGCAAACTTGTTGTTGCTCGCAGGCGTTGAAGTAGGTCTGTGACCAGGTCGCAGTTGGTGCGACGAAAATTTGACACCAAATAAATGTTTAAGTGAAGCTAACAGTATTTGTGTATTATTGAAGGGCTGATAAGGCGGCGAGCTGGCAGAAACGTTAGCACGCCGGGCGAAATGCTGAGCGGTATTTCGTTTGTTTTAACGTTCTGAGTTCAAATTCCGCCGAGGTCGACTTTGCCTTTCATCCTTTCGGGATCGATAAATTAAGTACCAGTATGCGTACTTGGGTCGATTTAATCGACTGCCCCTCCCCAAAAATTTCGGTCCTTGTGCTTAGAGTAGAAAAGATTATTGAATGGCTGATATGTCTTCCACTCTGTAATTGTTTCAGTGTCGACACACGTTCTCGGAACAAATCACTTGCTAGACAAATACATCTCCCAAATAAAGTTTGCTTTCATCGTGGTGATAGGCAAGTTTCAGAAGTTCGAAACCACCTTTTATATTAAAAGTGGCAACTTGTCGGCATTTTCTATTTTCAATCCGCACAGTCCCCGCAACCCTTAAAAGAAACTGTGCAGTGTACCATTCTCAAAATTTCACTATGCTAGAAATCGAAATTAGACCTTTGCGTTCTGAGTTCAAATCCCGTTAAGATCAACGTCGCTTTTTATCTTCTGGGGTCGAGAGTCAGTCAAAGTTTGAGGATGGCTTTAATTAGCTAACCACTTCTCCTTTATATCATGATGCCTGTTATTTAAAAGTCGACATGTTCGCTGTATTGGCAGAGTCGTTACAGCATCGGGCAAAAATGCGTTGCCGTATTTGAACCAGTTCTTTATGTTACGAGTTTAAATCTCCCTATGATCAGTTTTTATCCTTTATTCTTTCGAGCTCAACAAGATTAATTAAGTAATGGAGAATCGATGTAAACAACTTAACTATCCCTCTGCTTAAAATTGCAGGACATCGTGATTGTGTTAGAATCAATTCTTTTATAAGAGATAGAAAACGAAAAAGATTTTTACGAAACTACGCAAGTATTCTCCAAGTTATATATCAATCATTAAAAGCTGATAACTCAATTAAATTTGCATTCGATTAGTTTCCACTTTTGTACTTGCTGACTGATAGCTCGATTAGTTGGTACTTTCGCAGCTGCTGACTGATGGCTCGATTAGTTTCTACTTTCGTATTTACCGAACTGATGGCTCGATTAATTGGTACTTTTTTCTGTTTGCCAGAAAAAAGTGACAGGTTCTTGATAAACTTCGTTCCTTCCTTCGGGACAATTAAGCAAACATTCTTTCATTTATACTCTGGAAAATCGCCGTTCCGTAGACATGATATGGACGAATCAGCAGCGGAATCGTCACGAGAAGGACATGGAATAAGGTTAGTAATTTCACTTGTCGCTTTTGTCTACCCTAAAATCGAGCAGACCTCGGCTTCAGAAACCGTGTCATCTCATGTACTCTTTGACATGTGTGTACATGTGATTGTTTGTTATTTGTTGTGATTGTTATTCTAGCCCCGGGACAAGTCTGATCGAGCAGGCTAGGCTTTCCAGACTTGACCATCCCAAACTTTTTGCATATCTTAAACGGATAGGATATAAATTTTAAGGGAGATTTTGCTGTTATTTTTTAGGGATGTTACTGTTTATGTATCGTTCCCGCTGTGTGTGTGTGTGTGTATATGTATATATATATATATATATATATAT
>NC_068994.1:6559881-6563377 GCF_001194135.2 Octopus bimaculoides
ATTGTCAAGAGGTGAGTTGGTACAAGGCGGCGACCTCAAATTGATATGGCTGAAACATTAGAAAGAGGGGTGGGCCAAAAATTCATAAGGCTAAATCTATACTCTTTTACTCTTTTACTTGTTTCAGTCTTTTGACTGTGGTCATGCTGGAGCACTGCCTTTAGTCGAGCAAATCAACCCCAGGACTTATTCTTTGGAAGCCTAGTACTTATTCTATCGGTCTCTTTTGCCTTTTTTTTTTTTATTATAAGACACAAATGACTTCTTGTATTCATATTTCTGGTACTTTGGCGGCACTTTTGGAATAGCTGTCCCAGAAACGGAATTTATCTATTTTGGTCTTGATTTTCTTTTTTTTTTTGTATGATACACATTTCAAATTTTGGCACAAAACCTGGAACTTTAGAAGTATTAGTAGGGGCTAGTTGATTACACTGACCCCAGTGCTCAATTAGTACATTACTTAATCGATTTCGAAAGGATGAAAGGCAAAGTCGATCTTGACAGTGGAGAAAATGTCGCTAAGCATTTCGTCCGGCCTGGTTACGATTCTGCTAGCTCACATAATAATTCTAATTTTGGCACAAGACCTGAAAGTTTGGGGAAGGGCTTAGTCGATCACATCAACTCCAGTATTCAACCGGTACTGATTTTATCGACCTTGAAAGGTTGAAAACCAAAGTTGACCTTCTAACTTCCTACACCGGGATCCTTGGACCTTACATACATACAAGCGAACAAAATGGAATCCCTTAGTGGGACTCTAGTTTAAGTTTCAGGTTTTGAGGAGCAAGAACCATTTTTTAGTCACTATTGTTGTACCTGTTAAGGTCCTATCTATGGATTAATTGACGTGTCATGGAATTGGGTCTGGAAGAGGGTCACTCAAGGACATCCCAATGAACCCAGAGCAGATGATGCCCTTCAGTTTTTTTAGCTGCTCATCTAAGAGAAGGTAACTCCATACAATTCCTACATCCTGATAACTACCTGGCTTGTGATATTTGTTGCACCAGACCAATAAGAAATTTGAAGGATGAGAGAATAGGACCGGTTCTGTACAAACCATACTCATTATACACATTGTGCAGGTTGTTTCAGTAAACTAAGACACCAACACCATGTTCAGCTGTGTCTCACTAAACCCTCATTTGTTGAAGCAACGAAAGAGCCCAACAGTAACTCATTATCGCTATTGTAATCATTATTTATGTCCATTTTCTCATGCCTGCATGGGTTGGACAAGTCTTCTTCAGTACAACATCCCTGCCACTTGTTGTGGTCATTTGTCTTCTTCTCCGTGTGGTTCCTGAGATCAGCTTTCACCACTTCTTTCCAAGTCTTCCCTAGTCTTTTCTTCTTCCACAATTTTCTTCCATTTGAATCAGTAAGCACTTCTTTAACCAACTGCCATCCTCCATACCAGCTTAGTCTTCTCTGTGGCACAACACCTTCTGATTCATCTCATACTCAATATTTCTCTCATTGTAACTGTTCTCCACCATTCACACACATAAGCAATTCACATTCAGCGCGACATACCTAACTTGTTTCTTTCTGGCTTTCACACATCCTCTCCATTCAGTGCCAATGATTCACTACCAATCAGCATCCTGCCTCACACCTAAGTATCACTCAACCTACCCTTCACTCAAAAAAAAAAACCCCAAAAAAAACCACCTTTGTTGCAAGTAAGAAGTGAAAGCTTCCTAACATTTTCTCATCCCATCCTGTTCTTTACTCTGGTTACTATAGTTAGGGAATACGTTCCTTCACCCTTAATTAAGTCGCCTATCCACTGCATCTATTGTACACCCATAGTTTACATTTGAATACACTGTCTGTATGAATTTCTTAGCTTTTTATTCGTGCTTTTGTTCATTATGTTCGGCTGACTGTCTGCAGCACCTTTTCTTATTATACAAGATGCCATCCTAAACGTTTCCTATTTCTTATCGTAGTCTATGTGTTCTTAGTTTATAGTTACCACTCCTAGGTCATGGTTGAACGATTGGGCTATAGGAACCCCCCCCCCCAAAAAAAAAGAAAAACAGCCCAACTCTTTGCAAGTACTTAGCATTAAAATATTGCACTGTACAAGATGTTGAACTACATTGGGATGGGTGGTAGTGTGTGTATGTGTCTAATTTTGTTAAACTATACACACACACACACACACACACACACACACACACACACACACACATACTTTCACACTTTCATGCATAGAAAGCCTTTAGAAAGGAAAAGGAACCTTGTTCAAGTAACTGTGATGCAAATTTGAAACAGCTCTTGAGACTCCAAACTTGCTCGTTACTCATGCACAAGAAAAGCACATCTGTGTGTGTGTGTGTGTGTGTGTGTGTTCGACATGTGAAACCTTCGTGACACTTTTTTTTTTCTATCTCTCCATTTTTTTCCTCGTTCTTTTCTGTCAAAGATTGTAGGCTTAAACGTCAAAGAATTTTCCGTTCTTCCTGAGTATCAGACTAATACACCGTGTTTGTTCCCTTACTTGTCTCTCATTTTTGTTTTTTGTTTTTTTGTACACTTGAAACCCCACACCCACTCCACATATGCTCGCGCGCGCGCGCGCGGTCTGCTGAAGTCATTCTAGAACAGGCAGGGTGCATGACCCCCCGTCTGTCAATTTCCTACTTGCCAACAAAGACAGAACCTGCTATTTGAGTTCAGTTGTTGTTGGTAGAATGGGCAGCCAGCTTCAAAAACATTCATTCAAGTGAGTCATAAGAGATTTTTCTTGGTAGGAGGAAATTATCATTAGTTTCTTTGTTTTTGTTTTGACAGAATGGAGAAGAAAAGGGATTATGAAACAGGCGAAAGAGAATATATTTACACTCATGTTTTTATCTTTTTCCCTCACATACACTTTGATGTGTATGTTATATGTATACTGATAATTATACAATATGTTTATTTATAAATCAAGTGTATCTTTAAGTATCTACAGTTGTTCTACACGCAGTATAACTTGTACGTTTGTGTATTATAATAATAATAAAAAAAAAATAATCTACTATGGTCACAAGGCTTGAAATTTCGGGGGAGGAGACTTGTCGATTATATCGACCCCAGTGTTAAACTGGTACTTAATTTATCGACCCCGATAGGATGAAAGGCAAAGTTGGCCTCGACGGAATTTGAACTCAGAACGTAAAGACAGACGAAATACCGCTCAGCATTTTGCCCGGTGTGCAAACGATTCTGCCAGCCCGCTGACTTTATTATAATAATAATAATAATAATAATAATCATCATCATCATCATCATCATCATCATCATCATCATCAAGCAAACAACTGCTATCAGGTCAAATTATAACATATTTAAACACAAAGGTAGAATTGTTACAGGAATATAATTCACAAGAGATTGATACAGGATCAAATTAGTGCTCAAACTGAGCACTAATTGTATGTGCCTATTACCTTACTTACGTCATCAGACGTAACATTACCGGAATTATATATATATA
>NC_068994.1:6563412-6564612 GCF_001194135.2 Octopus bimaculoides
ATATATATAAAGCAGTTTTATTCCTTGGCAATGGATCTATGCTTTTGCTAAACTCAAATCATCTCTCTAGATAGACACATATATTTATATGAGCTAATATATGTATAGTTATGTATTCACACACACAGTTGCTCGAATGCAAGGCCTACATAAACTTATAGCCGCCAAGAAAGAGAATTAGAAATAGATATTAACTATCGATTCCACTCGAATGCATTACCATTTAAATTCCCTCCAGGTACTACTCTGCCGTTCTCTTCCTGTTATTTCCACCTGACTTATTCGCTATTCTCCCATCGCATTCCTCACCTTATCTTTCTTTTTTCTCTTTCATTTGTAAATCTATGTAACCCTTCACAGATGCATACCCACGTTCATGGATTGTATAACTAAACACTCTCCCGTTGTTCTTTATCTTCTCTTCCCATATTGAGTGGTTGGCGTGAAGTAGGGCATCCAGGCGTGAAGAAAGCTCTGCTTCAATTATCCACGCTCTGATACACACATCAAAGAATTAAAATAAATAAGCAAATAAATAAATGAAACTCTGCTCTGCTCACATCCTGTATTGCGATAGAGACTGACCTAGCTAAAATCACACTAACTTACATCAAGCCAAGGCACATTTGAAACTATGCCAAATGTTGCCAGGCAAAACAAACACTCACTCATACTCACATATATTATACCTCACTCATAACTACATTTCCTCTTCTTCTGCCTGTATGTATTATATTTTCCTATCTGCATCGTTTAAATCACTGTTTCACAATGCTAATTAACATATATTTACAATTAGATGGATATTTTGAAACCGTTTTTAATGTCATTGAACTAATGATGATAATTTCTAAAATTGAATAAGCAACAATTGGATTATAAAGAATTTTTTTCTCTCAATGTATTTATGGATGTTCTGTGCATAAAACTTACTGGTCAATCATTCATTGTGCTTATAACATACAGTAATTTTATGTGTGTGTGTATCAGAAATGTGTTTAAAAAAAAAAATTTTCACTTATATTTGTATGTATAGTGTGTGTGTGTGTGTGTGCATGTATGTATGTGTGTGTGATAAATGCCAACACACGAAACTCTCGGACCTTGAGTCACTCTGGTACTTCTAAATATTAATAAAAAAAATATACATATATTTTGAGTTCTATCATATTTTCCCGTTTGCATTAACATACCTATATA
>NC_068994.1:6564749-6566641 GCF_001194135.2 Octopus bimaculoides
TATAGAGAGAGAGAGAGAGAGAGAGAGAGAGAGAGAGAGAGAAATATAAAACCCCTTAATTATGTTTATATATATAAAATTATATATAATTATATATATAATCTATTTTTAATCAATATGAGTAACTTTAACTTTTTCTCATTTATCGAAAAATAAACTAAACAAACAAATAAATAAACAAAAAAATGTGCAAGATGCATCACTTAGTTATATCGCTTGTATTTAGAAGTATGAGTGGCTCACTTAGTTTGTCCTGTAATGTAGGTCATGCATAACACGTGGTAAACAAAGGATGTTTCCATTCAATTGAGACGAATATTACAGGCGATGGTGTTGAATGTACATGCACTGTACAGTGTTGTACCATAATATATTATTAGTAGGAGAGGAGAGACAGAGATGGAGGGTCGACTGTATCTTGTGTGATGAGGATACGATAGCATTGTTGTATTTTAGTACCTTGCTGAAAGAGAGAGAGAAAGAGAGAAGAAATGGTGAGAGTGAAGTTGGTAAGTTCTGTTAATATTTGTTATGGCGCTAGATTATTTATTTTATTTTATATTATATATTATTTTACTGTTATTAATAATGATTTGTTTAGTCGATCTAACCTGCTTTTTCGTCTGTGTGGTATAGTCGAAAGTGAAGGTAGGTAGTTACATTATATTTAATAATCGTTCTTCCTCTCCCTGCTTCTCTATCTTTCTCTCTCTCTCTCTCTCTCTCTTTCTTCACCCCCCCCCCTACATAGATATGCGTCAGCTATCAAACATGTGAAACAGACGTTCCCTCCCCCTTTCACTGAACTGAAAGTGCCTCTGCGATCCTGCGGTCGTTCACCTGCTAGAAATAGAATCCAAATTTTCCTCATCACAAACCATAACGTCTAGAAAGAAAAAAATGCATTGGATAATGCAGTCTCTTGTCGGTTATTCTTGGGAAGGAATAAAACGGCCTGGTGATAGTTTGAATTGTCTTTCATCAGACAAATAGCTCGCTCGTGGTTGACCAGGGGCTAAACAACTTTCAACAAAAGCGGAAGGACACATTGGATAATGTTGGCCTGGATATTATATATTGCAAAGAGGGTGATTGGAAGCAGGATGATCTTGTCGTGGACACCTACCACCGTAGAAGGTCTACTTTTATCATATCTGTCCTGAAACTAAATAATATTTGCTCTCTCTCTCTCTCTCTGCGCGCACACATCTAAAAAGTAAATAGAGATCATCATTTTTGAAAAGAACAAAATAATGTCACTTGATGCATTTAATCTCAGTACAGAAGTCGGGGGACTTTTTTTTAACCAATTAACCCCAAAATATATTTACTTACGCCGACGTTACCACCTTGATTTAAAAGGAAAAAAATCATAGATTCTTTGTATTCAAAAGGTTTATTGAATCTATTTATACGTCCATTATATTAGGCAGATGCAGTGATGCCAAAAGGAAGATTTCTGTCATAACAAGGAACACGTTTTTTTTTAATGTAATTTTATTTGGCTCTAACGAGTCCCACTTAACCCCAAGAATTTCATTTTTACTCCACTTAGGGTAATTTACACCGGTTCGCCGACCCCTAATCTAGTATTTAGTAGACATTCTTCGTGCAGATTTTAATGACCGAACCTGTTTCAGCATCTTACTAATGGTTAATGTCCGCACAGATAAAACGGTATTAGTGGCGGGGGGAGGGGTCTATTTAATTTTGAGATATGTGTGTGTGTGCGCGCGCGTTCGTGGGCATTAGCATAAGTGCAGATTGGTGCCCCGCCTACCTTTGTTTCGTTAAAACTTTCTAAAAGAATGTATAAAGGCGCACGCGAGGCTGTGTGGTAAGAAGCTTGCTTCCCAACCGCATAGGTCCGGGTTCAGTTCCACTGCGTGGTA
>NC_068994.1:6567304-6572304 GCF_001194135.2 Octopus bimaculoides
ATATATATATATATATATATACGTGTGTAAGGGATGACCACTATCAGAAGCAACTGCCATTACACTTACCTGTTGGGTTTCCAATTAGACTTTCGATATTATTCAACCATCTCGTTCCAAGCTTACCTCTAGATCTGCTGCCAGTTGGCTTGGCTTGAACAATTCTGGCATACATACAATAATTATAATTGAACTTTTGTAAGGTATCTTGGTACTTATACAAAATGATGAAATGAATTCTAGTTTACAAAAGTAAAATATTTATTATCTTAAAATTAAGTAAAACAAATTTCTCATTTGTATAACTCCTCCTATAATTATTGTCATTTACTCCCTCTCTTCTGTGATTCTTTCTCTCCTACTCTGTGAGTATAGCGTTCCTTTACTCATTGCCTGCCACTAAGCCTAGTATATGCATGCATCCTGCACCTCATATTATCTTTCTGTACCTCTCTTTCTCTCTCTCTACAATGTTAAGTATGCTTAGAGAAATCAACCAACAAACATTTATCTTTGCTACTATCCTGTAGACATTATTAGGTATGCAGCTAACGAGCTCATAGGGTGGCGTATAAAATACTTCAGTGTTTTTAATGCAATTTCTGAGTTTGAATCCCATCATTCCATTGTTGATAAAACAAGGCATCATTCAATTACTAAGGTCAATATAATCAATTGTTGCTGCTCTCCCTAAAATTTCAGGCCTTGTGCTTATGTTGGAAGCAATTCTGAAGAGTGATGAAATGGCAAATTCATTCGAGCATTGGACAAAATGCCTTCTAGCATTTTTTTTTTTTTTTTGGCTCTTTTCGTTCATCATTTACTTTTTCATACCTGCATGGGTCAGACAGAGTTTATTGAGGCAGATTTCTACAGCTGGATGCCCTTCCTGTTGCCAACCCTCACCTGTTTCCAAGCAAGGTAATATTCTCCCATGGCCAGACATGTTTCTGCAGAATATTGAAAATGAATGATATTCATTTACAACAATCTATGCAATGTCAAGACAAGGAGACACACACACACATGACAGGCTTCTTTCAGTTTCCATCTACAAGATCCACTCACAAGGCTTTAGTTAACTCAGGGCTATAGTGGAACACTCGCCCTAGGTATCATGCAGTGAAATTGAACCCAAGACCATCTGGTTAAGAAGGAAATTTCTTAACCATATAGCTACCTCTGCATGTATGGTTAATTTTGCCTTTTATCCTTTCAGGGTTAACAGAATATGTATGAGTCGAGCACTGTGGTTGATTTGATCAACTTAACCCCTTGCCTATAATCATTGACCTGGTGCCAAAATTTGAAACCACCACCACCACCACCATCATCTTCATCATCATCATCAAGGCGGTGAGCTGGCAGAATTGTTACCTTGCTGGACGAAGTGCTAAGTGGTATTTCGCCCATTGCTACATTCTGAGTTCAAATTCCGCCAAGGTTGTCGACCTTACCTTCCATCCTTTCGAGGTTGATAAAATAAGTACCAGTTGAACACTGGGGGTCGATGTAATCGACTCATCCCCACTTCTCACCCCCAAGCTGCTCTTGTGGAAAAAAAAAAAATTTGAAATAATAATAATAATAATAATAATAATAATAATCATCATCATCATCATCATCATCATCATCATCGTTTAACGTCCACTTTCCATGCTAGCATGGGTTGGACGGTTTGACTAAGGACTGGTGAAACCAGATGGCTACACCAGGCTCCAATCTGATTTGGCAGAGTTTCTACAGCCGGATGCCCTTCCTAGCGCCAACCACTCAGAGTGTAGTAGTAATAATAATAATTATTATTATTATGAATATTTCATTCATTTCACATTAAAATAGAGTTGTTGTTGTCGTTATCTAGTTTCCCCATCAACTCTAATTAAGCAGACTCAAGACCAAGGCCATTCAACCATTAACCATCCTGTATTTTTTTTCATTTGGACATTTGTATATAACAGGCTTTATAGATTTTTTTTTTTTTGTTCATAAAGCAGTAGTGTGGTTTGAGGCTTGGCTGCTATGTCTAGCAGGTTAAGTGAGCACAAAGTGCCTCAATAAAAGAGAATAAGTGTTTTCAATGTAGGTCAAGTGAAGTGTAAGGAATTTGTTGTTTGTGTGTATTTGTATGTATATATATATATATATATGTGTGTGTGTGTGTGTGTGTGTCAAGGATCCAGATGAGTAATGCAGTGCTTCTACAGTTAATGATAGTGAAGTGGTGGTGTTGGTGGTAGCAGTGGCATGTGTGTGTGTGTGTGTGATTATTATTGGAGGGTAGCAGTGGCTTCATGTTAAGACATGCATAAATACTGTTTCAATGTCGAGTGTATGTGCGTGTATCTATCTATCTATCTATCTATCCATCTTATCTGTCAGGCCGGCTTGTCTGTCTGTCTCTATCTGTTCTGTGTGTATTTTTCTTTCTGTTTTTCTGTAAATTCCATTGTCATTCGCTTGTGCCTCAGCAGTGTGGTAAGAAGCTTGCTTCCCAACCGCATGGTTCCAGGTTCAGTCCCGCTGCATGACACCTTGGGCAAGTGTCTTCTACTATTGCCTCAGGCCGACCAACGGCTGTGCGGGTGGATTTGGTAGACGGAAACTGACAGAAGTGGTCAAGACACATAAAAGTAAACAAAAATGTATGCTGATTTTTGTTTATTTTTATGGGTCTTGACCACACGTGTACTGATGAATAAAAGATGTAGTTTACAACGTTGATTATGAAACCAGTGGTTTACCGTTAAGTTAAAAGCTTTTAGGAGGTTAGCTTTGAAAGTTGCATTCCCTCGCGATCGGTAAAAATGTGCTTATTTTAGTAGTTTTGATTTATGGAGTCCCTCTAAGCGTGAGGCATTATTGTATAGTAATACCCTTATATAAATTAAATCATACATATTTATGGGAAAAAATGATGGGTTTTTTTTTCTTTATGAGGTTTTTTCACGCTAACTACTTGATAAATTCTTATAAAGTATTTATCCTAATATTATATTATGTATATTCACATTAAAGTAAATTATACAGAATGGTATTTTGAAATAATGCTGCTTCCATTACTTAATGACAAATGAAATCTTCTTTGGCGTTTGTCATGGCGCTTATGGCGAATGTTATAAATTTGATTTTCTTTTATTTTAGGTCAAGTACTGTGTATTGAACGAGGAAATATGAGCTGCTGCCTGTGGATCCATCCAATTCCGATTTTGAAACCTGTTGAGGATGGAAAACAAACGTATCATGGAATATATATATATATAACAACTACTGACTGACTTTAAATATCCTGTTCAGAAAGATAATCTGCAAATATTAATTTACATCGATTCCAGTTATTATACAGTCTTGTATATCTCGAACTTATCCCTCAGAGTTGCCTCCAGATTGCCTGAAATTTGATTTTTTTTTTTTTTGTTTTATATATCATTTACAATTCTTGTTATCACTCTTTAAAAAATATTTTACAAATATTGAGTGAAATATTTTGTCTCTTATGAATGACTGGTTTAAATTGGAAAATGATGGAGAATGAAGCAAAGATTGTATTTAGTGATGTTACTAGTGAGCAGATTCTGAACAAAGACAATCCATCTGAAGCAAATGAGGCTGAAGAGCAACCTCTTCCACGTGACTTTGTTCTGAGAAAAGAGAATTTGTCTGAGAGAAATGTAACTAAAGAGAGACCCTTCCCCTATGACTTTGTTCAGAACGCAGATAACCCTTCTGAGGGCACTAAGACTGGAGAAAAACCTCTGCCTTATGGCTTTATTCCAAACAGAAATTACTCATCTGAGGGAAATGAGACTGATGAAAAACCTCTCTCCTATGACCTTGTCTTAAACAGAAATAATCCATCTGAAAGAAATGAGGTTGAAGAAAAACCTCTCGCTTATGGCTTTGTTTCAAACACAAAAAATTCATCGGAAGGAAATGAGACTGAGGGGCAACATTCCCCACGGGACTTTGTTCTGTACACGGATAACTCATCTGCAGAGACTGAGTCGGAAGAGCAACCTGTTCCTCATGACTTCGTTCTGAACAAAGACGATTCATCTGAGGTGAATGAGACTAAAGAAGGACCTCTTGCCTCTGATTTTGTTCCAAACACAAATACCTCAACCGAAGGGGTTGAAACTGAAGAAAAATCTCTCCCCTGTGACTTGGTTCTGAACACAGATAATCCATCTGGGATTAAGTCGTCATCTGAGGGGAATCTGACTGAAGAAAGGGCTTTTCCTTATGGCTTTGTTCTAAACACAGGTAACTCATACGGGGTCAAGTCATCTGAGCGGAGTGTTACTGAAGAAAAATCTCACCCTTATAGCTTTGTTCTAAACACAGGTAACCCATCTGGGGTTAAATCATCTGAGGGGAACCTGACTGGAGAAAAATCTCACCCTTATAGCTTTGTTCTAAACACAGGTAACTCACCTGGAGTGAAGTCATCGGAGGGGGATATGTCTGAAGTGCGATCTCTCCCTTACAGCTTTGTTCTAAACACAGATAACCCATCTGGGGTTAAGTCATCTGAAGGGAGTGTGACCGAAGAAAGGTCTCTACCTTACGGATTTGTTCTGTACACAGGTCACTCATCCATGGGGAATGAGTCTAACATGGCACCCCTTCCCTATAGCTTTGTTCTGAACACAGACATTTCATCTGAGGGGAGCGAGACCAAAGAGGGGTCACTCACCTGTGACCCTTCAACTGGAGTGAATAAAATCGAAGGGAAACCTCTCCTATGTGACTTTGTTATGAACACGGCTAACTCGTCTGAAGTAAATGATATGGACGAGAAAATTTTCCTTTGTGACTTCTGTGGTGAATCCTTCGACGTTTACATCAACCTTTCTGCACACAAACAGTTACACACAGGTGGTAGACCATTCCATTGTGAAATTTGTGATAAGAACTTTTCTACTTATGAAAGCCTCTCTCGACATATACGAATACATACAGGAATAAGGCCGTATGTTTGCGAGATTTGTAGCAAAACG
>NC_068994.1:6574804-6578312 GCF_001194135.2 Octopus bimaculoides
CTTTTTTCACTTCATTAACCCTTTTGTTACCAACCCAGCTGAAACCGGTTCTGGCTCTGAGTACAAATGTCTCGTTTTCACAAGTTTTGAATTAAAATCTTCCACCAAACCTTAGTTACAATCCTAACACTAGTTTAATGATAACTAAGTTATTTTACTAAATTCTTTATTATATTTAAAGTAATTGAAAATTTCAAAATAAATATAGTAACGAAAGGGTTAAACACTATACATTCATTAATGGCCTCTTGTGCATTTTTACATTCGGTAAGCGAAGTAATTGTCGTGGCCAATACCAGTACTGTCTGGACTGGCACCCATGTTGGTGGGACAAAAAACACCATTCGAGTGTGGTCGATGCCAGTACCGCTTGACTGGCTCCTGTGCTGGTGGCATGTAAAAAGCGCCATTCAGGCATGGTCATTGCCAATGTTGCTTGACTGGCTCCTGTGCCGATGGCACATTAAAAGCATATGTATATATATATATATATATATATAAACACATACACGCACATATTACTCTTTTACTTGTTTCAGTCATTTGACTGTGGCCATGCTGGAGCACTGCCTTTAGTCGAGCAAATCGACCCCAGGACTTATTCTTTGTAAGCTTAGTACTGATTCTATCAGTCTGTTTTGCCAAACCGCTAAGTTACGGGGACGTAAACACTCCAGCATTGGTTGTCAAGCGATGTTGGGGGGACAAACACAGACACACAAACATATACACACATACATATATATAATATATATATATATATATATATACGACGGGCTTCTTTCAGTTTTTGTCTACCAAATCCACTCACAAGGCCTGAGGCTATAGTAGAAGACACTTGCCCAAGGTGCCACGCAGTGGGACTGAACCCGGAACTATGTGGTTTGTCAGCAAGCTACTTACCGCACAGCCACTCCCGCGCCTATATGTATATGTATGTAGATATATGTACAAACATGCATATACACTGAATTATAGGTATTCTGAAACACAAATGTCAGCAGGCTTTCGTTGTATAAACACGAGTGTCATGGAAAGGGGAGGCTTGCATGTACAGACAATTGCCAGTCTTCCTCGAAAGAAATCCTGCCCAGACTTGCACATACACGCACTGATACATGACCAACTTTGACTGGGAGGGCCTTGTTAAAATGTACACAGAAGAAACACAAACTTTTGTTGATTCACAGCTTGTGTAAAGAAAGCAATTATCGTGTCTACTGATGTGTGTTGAGCTTATGTTTTTTACTATTAATCCATAAACCATCGTCTTTCATTTGTGTCATTTGATATTATTCTGTTATTAAAACAGTGGATTGACAGAATAATTAGAGCACGGGACAAAATACCTTTATGGTATTTAGTCAATACTCTCTATGTTGTGAGTTCAAATCTCGCCAACATCAACATTGTCTTTCATCTTTTTTGCAGGTGGTAGGGAGCAATAAAATTAGTACCAGTTGAGCACTGGGGTTGATATTCCAAGTTCAAATCCCGCTAAGGCTAACTTTGCCTAGTACCAGTTAAGCACTGGGGTTGGTGTTCTCACTTCAAATCCTACCAGGAACAACTTTGTCTTTCAGCCTTTCCAAGTTGAAAGTTACTGGGTAATTTCAATAGTGCTGGTATCATGAAAAATGTAACCAGTACATGCCGTAAAGTGGTAGACCTTAGCAAGAATATTCA
This sequence comes from Octopus bimaculoides, assembly GCF_001194135.2. Classification (NCBI taxonomy): domain Eukaryota; kingdom Metazoa; phylum Mollusca; class Cephalopoda; order Octopoda; family Octopodidae; genus Octopus; species Octopus bimaculoides. Next base: position 6,576,491 of record NC_068994.1, read on the forward strand.
GCCACAGAAACGATGCAAAAATAGAAGTTGGGACCTGATGCAGCTCCAACCCAAACCAGAATGGGAAATAGATGTCAAATGCTGATAACATTTATATGTTCTTCATTGCTATCAGTGGTTCTCAACCAGGGTCCAAATAACAATTTTGGGGGTCCACGCAATGATATAGTAAGTTGAGGATCCACAACAGTCTTTTAAGGGCCCCTAAAAAAAATTTCATTTTAGATGTATGTTTGGTGTGTATTGCAAGAAACAGCTGGGTTTCTTTCTCTAAACATTTTTACATAGTTCAACCTAAAGTGTGAAAAAAAAAAAAAGGAATTTTGAAAAAAAGTTTCTATAAAACTAGTTTTTAAAGATCAAATGGCTATGGGGGTCCCCCAGGATAAGATAGTAATCAAAGGGGTCCATAGAAAAAAACTGGTTGAGAACCTCTGGATTAGATGTGTATAGTACTGAGGCATTGTTTAATAGCTGGATGCCCTGCCTGTCACTAACTCTTGTTTCTGCAAGTAAGGGATCCCTTATTCCATATGTCTTTGAAGGTAGAAAGTCAATGTTTGATTTGTTGATAGAAGACATGATGATAGTATATATATATATAAAGGTTATGAAGGGTATTGGAGTCAACTAAACCCTAAAGGTACATATATATAAATGAAAGAACCAGGGATCAAGGTGTAGGAAGAAAGTTAGCTTCAAGCAATCTGTAGTAAATATACAAAAATAACTTTCAAGGACAATAGTGGTTTATTGAGATGGAAGGCTGTGGATATTTTCTGTATCAAAGAACAATAAGCTGGAAAACGTTCTTTTTATATCTCATAGGTAGGCAACCAGGTGTGCAAAGAAGAATACAAGAATTACGGAATGGAGAAGGTAAGAGCTGCAAATGCCGAGAGAATAAAGCAAAAGACTTTAAATGCTGATTTTTCTGCGACCAAAAATCCTTTAAGCTGGTACCTTAGCATGGCCGCAGTCCAATGACTGAAATAAGTAAAATGATTTTTAGAAATTTAAAAAAATAGCGAGGGATTATAAAAAGAAATTTCAAGAGATTTGGCTGTTATTTCTAGCGTGTGGAGATACCTTCTAGACTTAGCTTCATGCGATGGTTGAAAATCATTTGAAAAAAATTCTGGGGTTGTTGTATTCGACTAAAAATTCCTCAAAGTGGTGCTCCAGCATGGCTGTAGTCTAATAACTAACAAGTAAAAGGTGAAAAAAATAATCGAAAAATATAACCGTGGGGCTTTGTCTTACACTCCAATTTATAACAGATAGAAATACCATCGAACTACTTAAAAAAATAAACTAAAAAAGGTACTCATGAAGAAGAGCGTACCCAAGTTTTTAAAATGAAATAAAATGTTATTCAAAAGTAAACCATTCCGAAAGATGTTTTAGAATGTTCTGAAAACACTCATCCCCGGTTTTCCCATATTTCTCTCTCCAAAGAAACTCACCTTGATGGGATTCAATCATATTTGTTTGTATTCCCATCATACTTTTCAATCTGCGTTTATATAATCCAACACATTCTTCTTCAAAAACTCTGAATGTATGGTAAAATATCATAAAACATTTTAAATAACAATAAATCGAATTATACCGAAATGAGTAACGCATTATTTCAAATTCAAAATTGTTTTATTTTCCACTTTCTTAATGTCTGGCGTGGGTCCTCTCTTCTCCATGAGTACCCCGCAAAAAATACTAACTTACTTCGAAAACATACACAATTAAGCGCTTGCATTAGTGAACTACAACTCTTGGAGAACCATGGCGCCATGGATTTAGTTGACGAAAGCTGAAAGAAGTC
>NC_068994.1:6578844-6579726 GCF_001194135.2 Octopus bimaculoides
TAAGGTGGGGAGGAGTCCGTTTATGTCTGCGCCACTGAAACGAGTAAAAGATAAAAATCTTGGAATCAATGGACAATAAAATTGACTCTGGCGGGATTTGAACTCAGAACGCAAAGGGACATAACTAAGTGCTGCAGTCATTTTGTTCGACAGTCTACGCTTCTTGTAAACCAACGCTTATTCTTAGAAATAAATAATTGGTATATCTGGTAATAAAACGACTTTAAAAAGCCAATGATATCCAGAATTCTATTTTAATGTACATGAACTAAAATGAAGTAAATATTCTTTATACAAAGTGATAGGGTCATGTTAAAATTCAAAACGTGTGAAACGGAAGTTATGAATGACGAAACCAAGACATCAAATAGGAAAGATATTTTTAAAAATTCTAAAACCTATATACCACAAGCAAATCGAAATATCCCAAACTAAATATTGAGTAAATACTTTAATAAGAAATTAAAATAAATTCTACGTAAGTTTTATTAATTAATTCATTCATTTTGCCATTACAGAAGAGCTACGATTGGTTATTTCTTACCGCCAAGGTTGTCAACACTATATTAGCTTTTATATGTAACCCGTCCGGTGTCATACGGAATTGTGTCACTGCTTTAAAATTTATTTTAACTTCCTTATTTTTCCCATTCGTTCAAAATATGGCGTTCAAACGAAGATGTCTCGATGCCAGGTAAGCACAACGATCCTGTTTAGACTTCTATTGTATCACTGCATTCGTAGCAGTTCATCCAGTGATGAACTATCTTTACTATCTGTTATTTATATTACAGCAATTTATTAATTTGCCATTAAACAATATATTTGAATCTAATTTCGCTTGTGTTTGTTGTTTTAAGTTGTTCAGATACCCCCCCCCCC
>NC_068994.1:6579736-6584721 GCF_001194135.2 Octopus bimaculoides
CCCACACACATGCTGTGTGCGTCTATTTTTATCACTTTCCTGCATACATATACCTACATATATACATAAACACACACACTTGCGTGCTTCTATTTTTAACACCTTTCTACATTCTAAAACATAAATGCATTCACACGAACATACATACACACACACGCACACAAATATATTGATAAAATGTAACAACAAAAGAACGAGTCCTCGATATTAGAGAAATAGAGGATTATTCATATATGTAAATAATAATAATAGTATTTTATAATTTCATAAGCTGCATAACAAAAACCATCGCACACACATGGTGTAATTTTCTGTGAAATCTGCTGGTTTAAAAGCTAGGTAGTAATTTAAATATAGCAACTGTAACCAACTGTTTTTCGTTTATTTGTTTTTAGCGACTACATAGGAATGTTTTTAATAAGTTTACTGCCGGATACAGTGTGTTGCTCTTTAAATAAAATAGTTAATGCTATTTTTGTTTAGTTTTCATTGGAAAAGCTAAATATACTTTTAAATATTTTTTTCATGGGTTTACAGCAGCAGTATGTATATATTTCAAACGAAATAATATCGGGTTTTCTTTAACACAAGGTGACGACATTTACTTCAGCACGAACCAGCAGTCACCAAGCGCGAACCCTTTTGGCTTCATTTCATCATTGGAGTCTTTATGCGGTCGCTCACCTTACTAGAAGTGGCATCTAAATCTCTATAGAAATGACGTCTTTTGTCACACGATTCTGATATTTTACTCCCAAAGGTGGAGAGCCAGCAGAATTGTTAGCAAGTCGGACGAAATGTTTAGCGGCATTTCTCTAAGGTATACGTTCAAAGTTCAAATTCCGCCAAAGTCGACTTTAACCTTTCATCATTTTGGGGTCGATAAAATAAGTACCAGTCAAGTTACTGGAGTCGATGTAACCGACATGCCTCTTCCCTCGAAATTGCTGGGTGCAGCTTTCGTCACAGGTCACTAGATTTGAAGTACTGAGCTCCACCTTCTCCCTGCCATGTAAGTTGTTATCTGTTTGGTGGGATATGAAAGGTTTTGTCTACTTTGAACATTTAAACCCAAACCAAACGGTAACAAAGGAGATCTACTACAAGCAGCTTGTCAGCGCAAGAAGAAAAACAACCATCTTTGCTTTCAAGACGAAAGGTGTTCTTCCATCAGGATAATGCTCGGCCACATACAGCAAGGATGACATTCCAAAGGCTGGAGCAGTTTGAATGGGAAACAATGCCCCACTCACCATATTTGCTGGACATTGTCCCCTCTGATTATCATTTATTCCACAGTCTTCAGAATCATTTGGATGGGAAAAGTATGAATTCTGTAGATGAGGTCGGAACTGTAATGGAGTATTTTTCACAAGTGAATTTTGGCAGAAGGGTCTTACAAGTCTACCAGATAGATGGAAGAGCTTTGTAGAAAATGAAGGAGAGTATATTTTGGATTAAAAGAGAACTTTATCCCAATGTGGTCGATGCCAGAGCTGCCTGACTGGTTCCTGTACCGGTAGCACATAAAAAGCACCCTCTCGGAGTGGTTGGCGTTAGGAAGGGCATCCAGCTGTAGAAACCTTGCCAGATCAGATTGGAGTCCGGTCAGCCTACTGGCTTGCCAGTCCTCAGTCAAACCGTCCAACCCATGCTAGCAGGAAAAGAAGTATAAAACAAATTGTATTATGATCTGACCCAATAGATACACAATGGTCTTCATTCCAGAAAATTGTGAATTTCTTCAACCACCTCTAATGTTCTAATTCCTCTCTCACCCCACATCTCTCATGGTCTCTCACCTCTACCGTCATTGAACTTCTTGTGTCAGCATAAAACAGTTTCTTGGCTCATACAAGTTAATCTTTAGTCTGAAGCATTTCATAAGTTTTATGTAGCATTTTTACCCAGTTTAACACAAAACTTTACTGCTTAGTGAGCTTCCAAAATGCCTTCACGTCCTAATTGCACTCTTTAAAACTAGTCAGCTGTGACAAATGGAGCTTAGTAAGGTGTGTTCACAGTGCTGTCACAACTGTTTCTCTTCAATCTGAAATAACAAATGCTGACAGGTCAGCTTGTCTGATGTATAAGTCATGATATGCTAAAATTTACAGTAATCTAGGGCAGTTATAACTGCCTCTCCTAAAAGCAAGACTTCAGAAAGGTATCTCATGTGTAGCAATTAAATTATATGAAGTTTGGTGAAAAAAATCTTTTAAAATTATATCTTGTTTGAGAACCACCTAACAAAGCCACACATGTATGGACTCTCTCTCTCTCTCTCTCATTCTCCCCCTCTTTGAACTAAAAACTTTCTCGTCAGACCACTCCTTTTCTAACAACTTCTGTATTGACTTATTCACTGCTATTCCTGTGAAAGTAATTGCTGTCTGTTCCTTCCTTGTATGTGTTCCTTTGCCCACATACAATCATCCCCAAGCAAGCTAAATGCTCCACCTTTAACCTTAACCATCTCATTATATAGAGACCTTAATTACGAATTCCAGTGGGGATATGGAATTACCAAATAGGTTGTAGATGTAAATGTATATCCTGTATTTTATCTATCTATCTATCTGTCTGTCTGTCTGCATGTTTGTGTTTTGACATGATGTAATATCAAGCCAACTACTTCAGAGTGTACCAGGTGCTTTTTATGTGACACCACCAACAGTGAGGTCATCAAGTAACTTACAAGGTGAGACTCCCCAACTGTGGTGGCGGAAAGTGGTATTGAGGGACATGGCTATGTGCCAGATGAGGGACAGGAAATGAGTGTCTTGTGATAGAGGAGACACATGGCTACCTCAGTTGGGCTGAAAGAGAGAGAGGGAAGGTGGTGAAGATACGAGAGGGCATGCACACGAGTAGAACCAGGAAGTTCAGGAACTTGTCTGGCCATTTTTCTTATCTCATTGTAAACATATGAGTTACAATGGATGCAGCTGAGAGACCGTTTCCTGTTTTTAAGAATCCGTGGAAATGCTTGCAATTTGGGAGTTAAAGTAATTATTTTGAAGTAGTTGCACGTTCAGCTGGCTGTGAGTAAGCGAATTCAGTTGTTTCCGTGTATATAAGTGCAGGCATGATTGTATGGTAAGAAGTCTGCTTCCCAACCATGTGATTCTGGGTTCAGTTCCAATCAAGGGCTTTTGAGTGGATTTGGTAGAGAGTTACTAAAAAAAATCCCTTTATATGTGTGTATATGCGTGTGTGTGTGTGTCTTTTTGTTTGTTCCCCCGCCACTACCACTTGACAACTGTTGTTCGTGTGTTTACGTTCCCATAACTTAGTGGTTTAGTGTGTGTGTTTGTGTATTCATGAATATAGGGAATGTATTTTTTTTTTCTTTTTTTGCTTGTTTTCTACTTTCAGTCAGGAAACAATCTTGAAGTATTTTCAAGTTTGCCGTGATCCGTGTGAGAGATTTTATTGTCTTACATTTTGAAATAGGTTTCAGTGAGTTACTGTGATAATAGCATTAACTTTTCTAATGACATTATAATAATACTAGTGCTGTTGCTACTACTACTACTAATAATAATAATAGTAATAATAATTATGTTCAGTATTAATTTTATCTATGTAAATAATAATGGTAAAGACTATTCCAAAATCCAACGACTATGCACTGCTTGTATTATAATGATTTCTAACATAACCACCTGTTTATTTTTTTCTATAGTTAATGATTTCTAACATTAATTAAAATTCCTGGAATTGTCTACCCTTTCTTGAGTTAGTCGTTAAGATAGATGAATTATTAATCAGGTCTTCTGACTAATTTCAGCTAAAATTTCTTGGCTCACTATATTCTTTTCTACTCTAGGCACAACGCCCCAAATTTTGGGGGAGGGCGTGGGGCCAGTCAATTAGATCGATCCCCAGTATGCAACTGGTACTTAATTTATCAACCCTGAAAGGATGAAAGGCAAAGTCAACCTTGGCGGAATTTGAACTCGGAACGTAAAGACATGAAATACCACTAAGCATTTCGCCTGACATGTTAACGTTTCTGCCACCTTGCCAACTTTTTGGCACACTGAACATCCCTGAGAATATGTTAGGAGTATGTGTGTCTGTAGAGTGCTCAGCCGCTTGCATGTTAATTTCATGATCAGACTTTTCAACTTGTTTAGCTAATTAGTACTCTAATAATTTCATAAGCTGCAACATCTTTGCTAATTATACCACATTGGAATTCTTGTCTATTTCCATGTGTTCAAGAAACCTTTTTTACCTGCTTCAAAATTAATAAATTCATTATCATTTACTGTCTGTCTTCCATGCGGTCCTAGTTCGGATGGCTCAAGTACTATTGTCTAATTCGACATGGTTTCTACTGACAGATGCCTTTTCTAACATCAACCACTTTACAAAGTGTATTAATTCATAAAATAATTTCTCATTTGTGTTCAATAGATTTGTCTATAGATTAATTAATTAAATTTTTCTTAAGCTTTTGTTATTCATGATGGTACTCGAATGCTATTTTACTTCTGCTGTTTGACATTGTTTTCCAATTCCTTGTTTGGTTTCTCATTAGTTCTACATTTATTTTCTTTGTTTCAAGATACCTTTTGCTGAGGTTGTAAACATAGTCAATCCCTAGAATACCTAGTGTTTAATAATTCTTGACGTTTCAAAGACTACACATTCTTACAAGAGAGAAAACAACAATACATAGAGAGAGGTTGGACAAACTCTAAGAATTTGTTCATGATTAATACACCATAATTGCATGTAAGCAGTGTTAATACCTGGTGGTTGTTGCTGAATTTGTGACATTTGAATAACTTATATAGGTAAGAAAATAAACGTTTTTTTTTTTTTTTTTTCACCTCAGACATGCTCTTTGCCTTCAATTTAAAAAATACTAATAATTCATGTTCTGTGTTTTAATAATTAATACAACGAGGAGTGAAGTTAAAATTAAAGTCTGGATACCAACGGCTGTTTCGGGAGGTTCATTGCAGGGAAAA
>NC_068994.1:6584902-6587818 GCF_001194135.2 Octopus bimaculoides
CACACACAGTAATTCCTTGACTATCATGGGTGTTACATTCCAAAAAAAACCTGCGATAGGTGAAAATCTGCAGAGGAGAAACAGTACCGTACTGTATATTTTTTAAAATTATTTTTATAATTTGTATATATTTATTTTTATTATAAATGCAAAACAACACCACGGAGGAATCGGCATGAGCTCAAATAACAAACCGCAATATAGCAAGGGATTACTTTATATGTATGTTTATGTCAGAAAAAAAACAGGAAACCATCCCTATGTTCCCTATGGAGTAAGGTGGCTTAACCACTGGTTCTACTTGTAAATATACCTTAAACAACCGAAGAGCCAATGCTTGTTTAATCCTTCAGTTTACTTCTATTATTTGTATTATTATTAGTTTATTATACAGCTAGGATGATAAATGCCACTGTTTTCTTCTCTACAGTAACATCAAGCAACCTGTCTACACATGCAATACCAACTCCCTCACAGTCTGTCACCACTAGCAACAGTCCAACAATGGCCAGCAATTCCTTAAGATCCCGAAATAAAAAATCCACCGAAGGTGAATATTATTTACTTGTTGTATACATCTCTTCATTTAGTATACACCTCTCTTCATTTATCACTGATTCATTCATCACTGATCTGGGATTACACGGTACGCTCAATTGTGAACCATGTTGAGTTTTAAGATAAATTGATCTGTTATAAATATGAGCTGGTAATCAATTCAAGATTCTGTTTGTGATATTTTTTTTGGCCTGACTGGCCTTCGTGCCGGTGGCACGTAAAAGCACCCACTATACTCTCGGAGTGGTTGGCGTTAGGAAGGGCATCCAGCTGTAGAAACTCTGCCAAATCAGATTGGAGCCTGGTGTAGCCATCTGGTTTCACCAGTCCTCAGTCAAATCGTCCAACCCATGCTAGCATGGAAAGCGGACGTTAAATGACAATGACTTACTGATCATATGTTATTAAATTTTTTTCTAAATATTTTTCCAAGATGTGAAACAATATCCTCAAATGTGCTTAAACTGCTTGTGAGGTGTTATTTTGGGTGAGTCAGGGGGACAACTTGGGGTCACGGAATGAAACCTATTTTACCTTTGTGTTCTGTGATTCATTTATCACTGATTCATTTAACATGCCGTTTTCCGTTTTTTTAAAACCAAACAGCCGTGATCAACAAGCATAGCTGTACTTAACAAAAGTTAAGTACCATTTTCGATGTAATTGACTCGCCTCATCTTTCAATATTTTAAGTCTTGTGCCTATCAAAATACAGTCATTAAAACATATTTTAGTTTAAAATATTGTAATAAAAGGATTTTAGGCACCCAAAAATAACAATTCTATGCACTCCCAAATTCTTTTTGTTTTTCCTAACCTTGAAGTCCATCTCTGAATTCCTCCCCTTATGTAGCTATCGACTTCAACAATGGTTATCTCTGTCTTAAAAGCTTCTTCATTTCTTTCTTCCAGATGACCACTCCCGAGACAGCTCAGATTTATCAGTATCTGACGACAGTGGGTAAGTTTTTCACAATCAGATTACACAGTGTGGTGTCTTGATATTTATTACTTTTTTTTTTATTTCTTTATGTTTTTTTTTTCACTAACCATTGACCTTTGACCCTTCTGGTGTCAGTCAAGGCAGGAGTAAATTCCTTGCTATTACTTTGGACATTAATTAAATGCTGATGATGTCAGAATTTGTAGGATGCCTTGCAGCATTTAAGTATTTCCTTGCAAATTTCGAGTTCAAATCCTACAGGAGTTCACTTTGTCTTTCATCCTTCTGAAGTGCCAGTTTGGGACCCGATGCAATTTAATCCACCTATACCAGTTGTTATTTCAAGCTGGTTGGCTGACCACATAAGGCCTCTCTTGTTGAACACCAAAGCCAAAAGACATTAGTATCACCTTGTTCCCATTCCGGTTTCATTCCCAGGCATAGGCTATATTTCTTTTGAGAAGCAAGCTGCATGAGATATATCTTATTATCAAGCAAGCTGCACTGGTAAAACATTTTCATAAATTTATTTTCCTCATAAAATTAGGCACGCCATTCAGAAAGTCCCATGGGTTGCATGTGGTTTGCACACTGCAATTTGCTTATGATTGGTTTAAACCATACAAGACTTTCATTTTCAAATGTCAGACATTTGTTAAATGTCAAATATGGGCTACAAACATATATCAATATACATACATACATACATATATATATATAAATATATAATTCATATGCATATATAATATATATATAATTCATATGTACATAAAAGGCTTTTCTTTGTGCTTGTCTTATTTCAGGATGTTACAGACTCGGTTGGATAAATGTGAGGTATGTATTAATTACTTTGCTATGGAATTCTGCACATTGATTTTTTATAGAGTAAGTTTTGCTCAGATTAATTTGGCACATGTGTGTGTGTGTGTGTGTGTGTGTTTTAAAAAGTGGCATGGAATACTGTATGTGATACCTTGTGACATGTCAGGGTGGTGTATCATGTATTTTAGTGTGATATGGGGGAGCTGTTTGTGTTCTGACATGTATTAGAACACGATATAAGATGCTGTGTTACAGCACAGTGGAGTGTGGTGTGTTTTGCAGTGTGGCTTGGTGCCATGTATATTACAGAATACTATGTTGTTTAGCCCCAGGTCAATTCTGATCCAGCAGGCCTATAATCTAAGACAGGGGTTTTCAAACTTTTTGACTTGTGGACCCCTTTATATTTCAGGCTTTACCTTAGGGACCCCCTTATAGACGCTTATGAAATTTATACATAAATATATGCTTAAAATAACATATTTTACATTTATTTATTTAACAGTATTTAACAAATAGGTTTATTGTCAATTAAAAGATTTCAATAAAAAACATATATAAAATCAAATTGCCCATAAAAAGTATTTGCTGTC
>NC_068994.1:6587828-6597269 GCF_001194135.2 Octopus bimaculoides
AAAACATATATAAAATCAAATTGCCCATAAAAAGTATTTGCTGTCTACGTCCCTGTCTTGTCTTTGCGGACTCCCTGTGGTCCGCGGACCACAGTTTGAAAACCCCTGATCTAAGACATTCCAGCCCTGACCATCTTGGGCAGCTTGTATCTAGGATAACATCATCCTAGATGCAAGCTGTCCCTCACTATTGATGACAGTAGGGTTTAATTCAAAGGGTAATTGACTGCTATTTTTAGCAGGTCAAACAACCATGGAAAGGTTCCCTTCTTTGGCTTGGCAGTGTGTGACAGTATGATGTGTTTTTCACTGCTAACACAAAAGTAAGGCACAATATTAACTTGCAGACTTTTAATACACTTGGTAGTACATTATGGTTGCAAAACGAAATACTGTGGCGTTGCTAGCAGTTAATCTGTGTGTGTGTGTGTGTGTGTGAATATATGTATGTAAATATGCATTTTTATGTGTGTGTGTAAATATGTATGTAGTTATGTATATGCATGCGTGAGTATATATGTATGTATTTAGTTATGTGTATATATATATGTGTATATATATATATATGTGTATGTGTATATATATATATATGTATATATATATATATATATGTGTGTATATATATATATATGTGTATATATATATATATATATATATATATATATAATAGGGACAAAATCCAGAATTACAGGTAAAAACTCAATTAAAATCAATTTATAAAAATTCAAATTAAATTGAGCTTTACATATGTGACAGTGGATTTTCATCGATGAGTTCATGAACCTTGGTTCTTTTCCCTAAAACTGTATGTATATATATATATATATATATATGCATATGTTTGTGTATGTATGTAGATATATACATGCACATCTACACGTATATAATGTATAGGTATGGTTGTGTCGTTAAGAAGTTCGCTTTCTAACCATTTAGAATCAGGTTCAGTCTCCTCGCATGGTACCTCAGGCAACTGTCTTATGCTATGATGCTAAAGCAGTGATGGCGACACGTGTGTATAATGTTTTGTTTTCTTCTTTTTCTTCTCTTTGTTTGCAGCTGAAGGACAGTGGGGTTCGGCTAGATGTGAAACCAAAGAGCAAGATCACCCTCACGTTAGATGTACTGGTTGCAGACAAGATTCAGCAGGTAAATTAATTACCATATATAATTGTTATTGTTGTTCAATGGAAGCTGTGTGATAGCTTTTGTAGATATGTTACATGTATACCCAAGTATTTTACATATATATATGTCGCCTTCCTGGCTCTTGTGCCGGTGGCATGTGAAAAGACATTCGAGCGAGGTCATTGCCAGTGCCGCCGGACTGGCTCCAGTGCAGGTGGCACATAAAATACACCATTTTGAGCGTGGCTGTTGCCAGTACCACCTGACTGGCCTTCCATGTAAGCATGGAAATGTAGATATTGATGATGATGATGATATGTATCATTTTAAACATTTACCTGTCTTATTTTGTTCACCAGACATTCTAATTAATAATCTCACCTTTCTCATTTTATTAGGATGAGTTGGACAGGATGAACAGAGAGCTTCAGGTTTGCATCTCCCTTTTCTCACCCTCTCTATTTTTTTCATCGTCTTCTCCCACCACCTCTTTTATGTCTATCCTTCTTTTCCTTCTGCCCTTCTTCATCTCTCCCTCTCTCCATTTTCTTTACTCACTTCACATTACCTCCCCCACTCCTCTTTCTCTCATGTCTCTGCTACCATTCTATCAACCACTTCCATCACCATAACTAATGGATTTCTTATGAAATATACTGTTTTTTTTTTTTTCATTTAATTTAAAAAATTGTTAACAACATAGACATTTATTAAAGTAACTCCTGTATTTGATGGCATATATGATGCACCTTTCCCCCCCCAAAAAAATGTTTTAAAAAAATCACTCTGGGACCTATATGCAAAGTTGTGCCTTGCATAAGCTAATTTTGTCCCTGGTGCTCACTACTATAGGCTAATTTTAATCTAAACAGTATCTTCTACCTAGCCTGACTCCGTAATACTATTATTTACTTAAATATCATTTAAATAATTTATTGACTTATGTAATGTTCAAAGATTACTTTAAATATTATATTCTTTAACCCTTTATCATTTAAATTGGCCATATCTGGCTCAATTATTACACCTGTTTTATGTACAGACTGGCCATATTCAACATCTCACACCTACCCTGCAATGTCATACTAAAAATAAACAAGCACATCATTGAAATCTCAACACAGAAAGATAATCTGTGAGTTAATTCAAAGAAATGTGAATAAACAAGCTTTACATTAGACAAGAATAATCTAAATGCTAAAGGGGTTATGTACTAAAACGAAGGCACATGGCTTCGTGGTTTGGGTGTTCAGCTCATGATCGTAATGTCGTAGGTTTGAATCCTGGGGATGCATTGTTTCCTTGAGCAAGACACTTTATTTTCTCTTGTTGCTCCAGTCCACTCAGCTGGTAAAAAATGAGCTGTACCTGTATTTTTCAAAGGACCAGCCATGGCGCATTCTGTGTCATGCCGAACCTCCTTGAGGACTACGTTAAGGGTACATATGTCTGTGGAGTGCTCAGCCACTTGCATGTTAATTTCACGAGCAGGCTGTTCCGTTTATCGGATCAACTGGAACCCTTGTTGTTGTGAACAAACAGAGTGCCAATAGTGATGTATTAAAGATTTTTATCCCGAATATACACAACCGAAATTGAGGTGCATCTTTTATGCCATCAAATACAATAACGCTCTTGATATTGAAGCTGGGGTTTAGTACTTACGCTAAAATGTTCTGACTTAAAACTATCCTGGATTGCTTTCATTTTGCTTGTGAATCCTTTCAAAATTGGCAATTTGGAGCCAGAGAACTCAAGATGGTGCTCAAGTGGTTTTGTATGGCATGGGTAAGACCTTAATGCATGTTTTGCTCCATTCCTAGCTTGTCTCACTCCTTTATGTCACTAGTATGTCTCCACATACCACCACCACCACCACCATTCACCAGTGTCTTTATTTCAATTCCAGGCTGATTTGAAGTGTGGTGGCGTTAGCAACATGTTAGCTGAATTGAACGAACCAGGTAAGTATGTAATGAGTACATGCAGTAATTGCCATATAGCCATACACATCCATGATGTACTTCTTTCAGTTTCCATCCACCAAATCCACTCACACGGCTTTGTTCAGCCTGGGGCTAAAGTAGAAAATACTTGCTCGAGATGGCATGCAGTGGGACTGGACCCAAGACCATTTATGTAGACATGTCTGCATGGTCAAGTAGTTTGCTTCACAACCACATGGTCTTGTGTTTGTTCCTGCTGTGTGGTACTGTGGGTAGGTGTGTTGTGTTAGTATTGGGCTGGCCAATGCCTCCCGAGTGGAATTTGTTGACAAAAACTGTATGAAGCTTGTCTTTAATTATAGAGTGTGTGTATGATAAGAATTTAGAAGAATTTGAAAAATATGAAATTTTTTTACTTTGAATTCCACCATTAGAAATGAATTGTGTGTGTGTTGGTATTGTTAATCTGTTGTGTTAAAACAGTGTCTCTATCAACACAACAGTAGACTTGTCTAGCCATTCACCTATTTCAGGCGCCAAGCTGACAGAAACGTTAGCACGCTGGGCGAAATGCTTAGCAGTATTTCGTCTGCTGTTACGTTCTGAGTTCAAATTCCGCCGAGATTGACTTTGCCTTTCATCCTTTCGGGGTCGATAAATTAAGTACCAGTTACACAATGGGGGTCGATATAATCGACTTAATCCCTTTGTTTGTCCCCTCTATGTTTAGCCCCTTGTGGGCAATAAAGGAATAAGAAACGTTAGGATGCCGGGCAAAATGCTTCGCGGTATTTCGTCCATCTTTACGTTCTGAGTTCAAATCCCGTTGAGGTCGACTTTACCTTTCATCCTTTCGGGGGTAGATAAATTAAGTACCAGTTGCGTACTAGGGTTGATTTAATCGACCGGCCTCCTTCCCAAATATTTCGGGGTCTTGTGCCTAGAGTAGAAAAGAATATAAGTCAGCCTTGAATCAGCAATACCAAATAGGTGGCGCCAAAATGTCTTGTATCCTGGTTGACTCAGAGTTCTGTTTGAAAGAGCAGAGTGCTGTGTAGTAAGCTCAAAACCTGGATTTCATGAACTTAACACCAACCTCTTCACCATTTGCATGGTTAAATGGTGGAGAAGTTTCTACACAAACATCCACTATTGGTCATTCAGTTATATTATCTGCATATCTCTATCTCTTTACAGATGGAATGTTACCAGAACACAAGAAGCAACTAGAAATGGTAAATATGTTTTTTGTGCTGTTTTTTTTTTTTCTCTGATGGCATAAATTTGTTTAAAAATCTATTTTATTTATTTATTTATTTATTTTTTTTTTTCGTATTTTTGAACTGAAGAATAAGGTATTTTTGTTCTTGTTGCTCTGATTTACCAAACTTGTGATCCAAAGCTTTCTATCTGTGACCATTCCATCTAATTTAAAGACACAATATGTCTATGAGTACATTAATTAATCTGTCATATCTATAAAACTATTGTGTCTAAACTCCCGTTACTATATTTATAAACCCATATTGAGAAACTCGTCCTATTCTACGGCTCTAAAACCATGTCACAATATATGCCAACACCTGTTTATTTCTCCATAACACACACACATTCCTGTTGTCTCAAAATAATTTGATGTTTCTCATTTCAGCTGAGCAATTTCCCACAGCACAACATCAATGAACTTCCACCGTGGGAGACACTGTTCGAAGCCTCCAATTATTGTTGCCTCTTCAACTCTGACCTGCAACTCAGCCATATAAAGTTTCTGCCTGGGAACAGTAAAATAGACAATACACTGGCAAACACAGAAGGTGAGAGGCTGAAGAGGACGGGGTTTTCACATTAAGGATTTGCTGTGTTTTTGTGTGTGAGGTGAAGAAGTCGCTGTTGGAGGTTATGAGATGTGAGATAAGTTTGTAACGTAAGAGTGAGAGAGGTAGTAGCAGCAAGGTAGTGGTAGTGGTTGAGGGTGAGTGAGTGAGTTCACTCTCTCTTTCTTTCTTTCTTTTTATGTGTGTCATCAAATGAATAGTTTCGTTCACTCTTTGACATATTCTTTACTTAATTCGTTGAAATCTTCACAGGTACCGAACAGCTGGAATTCATCTTGAAGTCTGATATCCTGCGCATTGTATGGTATGCCGTGTCCAACAAAAATTTGGTCCTTCGATGGCTGTTCTTCTTAAGTAGGTACCCAGTGAATTCTATTTTACTTTTATTTTTTTTTATCCTAGATTACCTCATATATGGGTGGGGTGGGGTGGGGTGCTGAAAAGTTCCTGGCTTTGGGTAAAAAAAATTACAGGAGGGATCAGTTGATTATTTTATCCACCATATTCATCTCTCTGATTCACATACATTTTTTTTTTCCTGTTTTTATTTGTTTCAGTCATTGGACTATGGCCATGCTGGGGTACCACCTTGAAGGGTTTCCATTGAATGACTTGACCCCAGTAGTTATTTTTTAAGCCTGTTATTTATTCTATCAACCTCTATTGCCGAACTGCCAACTTATGAGAACAAAAGCTGTCAAGCCATGACCATCCCATCTTAGTTTTCAGGAATAGTGTACTCTTGACTGTATTAACTAAAGTACCCCTTTTTGTAGGATAGCAGGGTGTACTTTGATGTAAACTTGGCTGTTATTTCTTGCTCACCAATTGACCACATAGAAGCTTCCCTGTCATGATGTTTTATTTTTTGTTGTTTTTTTTTAATGCTGATGGTAGTGATGTATAAATGTATATATCTATGCATTTATACACCGTCACTCTCATCTTGCACTCATCATAGCTGCCTCCAGGCTCTTAATTCCATCTCTTATTTGTAGTGTCTATTCACAATGACGTCTCGGTGAGTGAAGCATGTTATCAGATCATACTGAACGCAATCCAGCTACAACTCTCATCTTCCCGGACGAAAAACACGTGGGCACCAGACATTGCAGATATATTGCGTATATTTATAAACTATGGTGAGTAGCACATTATTTTCTCCCTTTTTTTTTTTCTAAAACTTTTTTCCTTTGTTAGAAAGACGTGTTGTTATTTAGTTCCTGGCTTACTCTTATCAGGCATTCCAGCCATGGCCTTTCCACCTTTTAATGGTCATGTTGGATTACATTATGTAATGAGGGTTTTTTTTTTTTTTTTTTTTTGTATTTAAGATGATAGGCGCGGGAGTGGCTGTGTGGTAAGTAGCTTGCTTACCAACCACATGGTTCCGGGTTCAGTCCCACTGCGTGGCACCTTGGGCAAGTGTCTTAAACTATATAGCCTCGGGCCGACCAAAGCCTTGTGAGTGGATTTGGTAGACGGAAACTGAAAGAAGCCCATCGTATATATATATATATATATATATATATGTTTGTGTTTTTCCCCCCCAACATTGCTTGACAACCGATGCTGGTGTGTTTACGTCCCCGTAACTTAGCAGTTCGGCAAAAGAGACCGATAGAATAAGTACTAGGCTTACAAAGAATAAGTCCCGGGATCGATTTGCTCAACTAAAGGCGGTGCTCCAGCATGGCCGCAGTCAAATGACTGAAACAAGTAAAAGAGTATGGTAAAGTGGACATTGAAATGATGATTGTGTATGGGTGTGTTTCTGTGCCCGTGGTGATGGAGAGAGGATGTGTGTGAGTACATTGAATGAATATTCATTCACTCTTCTTCTTACAATCTTTATGTACTTTGTTCTAGGTGCTCCAGTCCATGACCTTGTGCCCAACCAAGCATTTCTTCGTTCTCTACCTCTAGGGTAAGTAATTCCGTCTCTATTAGAATCTTCTATACCGGTGATAGTGGACCATGGCATACATGTCAGCAGTGTCAGGCCACGGGTTTTGTAGATGACATGTAAAAATTCCTTATTTATAAACATTTACCTAAAATGGCAAAGGCCGTAATTTATCTCCTACTGGCAATGTAAACATGAGTGTCTCTATGCACCAGAAAACTATCGCAGTATCATGTGTTCTAACACAACATCCACTTTTAAGCGGGGGATAAATATTACCTTTTGTTATTTATACTACTACTGTTGCTAATAATTCATCATCATCATTTAACGTCCGTGTTCCATGCTGGTATGGGTTGGACGGTTTGACTGCGGTCTGGAAAGCCAGAGGCTGCTCCAGGCTCCAGTCTGATCTGGCAATGTTTCTACAGCTGGATGCCCTTCCTAACGGCAACCACTCCTGGAGTGGTTGGCGTTAGGAAGGGCATCCAGCTGTAGAAACATTATCTGGTTTGTGTGTACACTGTTCTTGAGTATCTGCATCATACAAGTGATGTTCTTTGTTTCCAATCTTCTATGGGAAGCATGTCTGACCCTGGTGAATTATTACCTTGCTTGGAAACAGGTGAGGGTTGGCGACAGGAAGAGCATCCAGCTGTGGAAAAATCTGCCCCAACAAATTCCATCTGTACTACACAAACATAAGAAAATGAACATTAAATGATGATGATGGTACTCGTATACCCTTTTCACCCAGTGGGTAGGGTACAGCTTAGTCTCTGACCATATAACACATTGTCCTAGTTTGGTTTACATATTACAAATGAATAACAATTAAGATCTGATATAATCTGACCTTACTTGTTTTATAAACCAAGGCTGTATTTCTCCTCCTCCTCCTCCTCCTCCTCAGGGCTCTGCAAAAACCCATCAACACAAATTGTAAGCATACGAAGCAAGACAAATCAAGTACCACAACATCATCTCCCAGAAATGCTGATTCTGTGCAGCTTAAAGGTTTACAAGATGCTGCATCGGCCCCGAAACTCAGAAAATCTGATAAAGCACAGTTTAACAGCACTGGTTTGGTTTATGTCCTTTCTGTGTTAAGTTTCGTCCTTGACTCAAGGTGAGTGAGTACTAATAGCAGTATTTGTTGCTAATATAAATTATAATTCCGTGACAATCGCTCTGTGTAACTGACCAATCAGAACACAGTTCATGGTAATCTTCTCAACCTGAGAAACATTTATATTTGATATTTTTTTTATAAATGTGCAGTAATAGTCATTAACCAGCTAAGATTTGATTAATCGTGTGACAAGTTTTCCTCACCAACCAATCAGACCACAGCATTTCATTTTCTCCTTGTCTCCAGTAATATTTACATTCCTCAACTCCTCGTCTGCTAACAGTAGTGACTGCTTTCTGTTTTGTTTCACCATAACTGAATATAAGAACGTATATATAATATATATATAGTGTACTGGTCCTTGAAAAGTACTCCATCTGGTGAGAGATAAATATTATTTAATAAACACAATATGTGTATTATGTGCTACTATTAGTTTCATGTACTGGAAGCATGCCAGACAGTGTTTTTAACACATCTGGTGTCCTTGCACAATCATCAGACACATGCTCTCATGAAACTAATAGCATCACATAAATACATATATTGCATTTATTAAATAATATATATATATATAATTGTCAGTCTGTCACACTTTGACTCGATCTAAATTCACACCTTATATTTCGTTTCTCATGAGAATGTCAAAAGAGGGGATGATTCATAGCAAAATAATAATCTGTTAAAATGATTTTGGTGCCCTCCTTCTGGGAGTATCTCCTCACCTTGTATGGTTTGAACACTACTTGTAATGCTACAGATATTTTGGAACCATGGTTAGAAATGTTGTTGGTGTTTCTTTTTTTCTTTTTCTACTTGTCTTCTAATCTAATCTTTTCGTTCATTTCACAGGCCATATTATACAACAGACCAGCTCTCTGCCTTGTTTTTAATGCTGTGCAAAGTCCGGTTGGATATTCATATTGCCACGTAAGTGACAATGTTCTTTCTCTCTTTCTTTGTTATGCAGTTCCTCCCCCTCATTAAATCAGTCTCAATCAAGCAACATGGTTATCTTTTATCTTTTACTTGTTTCAGTCTTCAGAGTGTGGCACTTCCACAAGAGATTTCTTTCTAGATGAATACCACAGAAAATTTACTTTACGTAGTGTATTTACATTAGGCATCATCATCGTCGTTTAACGTCCGCTTTCTATGCTAGCATGGGTTGGACGATTTGACTGAGGACTGGTGAACCAGATGGCTACACTAGGCTCCAATCTGATTTGGCAGAGTTTCTACAGCTGGATGCCCTTCCTAATGCCAACCACTCCGAGAGTGTAGTTGGTGCTTTTACGTGCCACAGGCGGTACTGGCAACGGCCACGCTCAAAATGGTGTATTTTACGTGCCACCTGCACAGGAGCCAGTCCAGCGGCACTGGCAACGATCTCACTCGAATGTCTTTACAAGTGCCAGGAAGGCGACGCTGGGCACAGGTGCCATCACGATTTCGCTTTCGCTTGCCCCAACAGGTCTTTGCAAGCCGAGTTTC
>NC_068994.1:6597485-6600946 GCF_001194135.2 Octopus bimaculoides
TATATATATATATATATATATATATATTCTTTTCATTTACAAAGGGATCCACTGGTCAAGAATTTGCAAGCTGTTCTCTCAAGAATCATCCAGAAATTTCCAGCTGCAGAATGGCCACAAACGGTAAGTGTGTATGTATGTATGTTTATGTATACAATTATTTAATTGCCTAAAATGCATGTGACAACACTGTTTTTCTCTTTCCTTCTGTCTTTGTGACAAGGGTTCTGAATCTTCAGATTCTTCACTCTACACAGCAATTGTGATTTTTACCAAAGTTTCCTATGATCTCTCCTGTCAAATATTCCTCCAGTTCCACAAGATGG
The DNA here is from genome assembly GCF_001194135.2 of Octopus bimaculoides. Lineage (NCBI taxonomy): Eukaryota > Metazoa > Mollusca > Cephalopoda > Octopoda > Octopodidae > Octopus > Octopus bimaculoides. The sequence continues at coordinate 6,597,812 of NC_068994.1, forward strand.
CTGCTTACGATGGCGTCAGTAGGGTGGTGGTAGCATCTCACCATGCTTATGGCTAGGTGAACTGGGCCGAGTAGACTTACTTCATAGCTTTTATATACAACAGTACAGGAAGCAAACCACAGTCTTTGTTTGTGGGCAGACACTTTATTGAAGAATCAGCCCTTTATGATCTTTGCAAATCAACACTGGTTTAACATCCACCCATAGGTCTAACATGAACCTTAATTTTATTGAAGCAGTTTTTGTATGGCTGGATGTAAACCAATGTCCTCGTCATGCAAGCGATGCTGTTCATTTCCATTATTTTCTGAAAACATGTCTGGCCAGCGGGGAATATTACCTTGCTTGGAAAAAGTAGAGGGTTTGTAACAGGAAGGGCATTCAACTAGAAAATCTGGTCTAATGAATTCTATCTGACCCAGGAAAGCATGGAAAAGTGTTATCACTGATTCCGTAAAGGGGTCAATGGTATATGGAGTTTACCAACAACCCCCTATTCTACAAAGTGGAGGGTAATCTTGTAGTTAGTTGTTGCTGTTGTAATCTCACAGATGAAGCCCTGCTATTATTTATGATATTTTCCAGGCCATCAATCTGTCCATTGACCTGACCACATTGACCAGGGACCCCCATAACATGCTCTTCCTCACACAGACCTTACCACACTGTCAACAGAGTGTTGAACTCAGGCAGAGATTGGCTACACTACAGCTATATGTGATCACTGAACAGAATATATCCACTATCAGCAAAGAAGATGTTAATGTGAGCATTCTATTACTTTATAAACTATTGTTTTATCAAAGAGAGAGTGTGTATGAGGTGATTGTGTGCAGTATATCTGTGGGTCAATAAATGTTGCTTTGAACTGGTGTAATTCTAGACAAGATGAAGAACCATTTGTGTTTATATGAAGTGTGTTTGACTGATTAAAAAGTGTGCTCCCCAACCACATGGTTCCAGGTTCAGTCTCATTCTGTGTCACCTTGGGCAAGTGTCTTCAGCTATAGCTAAAACCTTGTGAATCAATTTCATAGACAGATGCTGAAAGAAGTGTGTGTGTGTGTGCTTGTGTCTCCTCGTCTTGACATCACATGATTGTTGTAAATGAATGTCAGTCATACAAGCAGTGTCGTTCATTACCAGTATTCTGAAAAAAAAAACCCATTTCTGTTGGCCATGAGGAAATATAAACTTGCCTGGAAACAGCCGAGCATTGGAAATAAGGGTGTTTGGCTGTAGAAAATCTGCGTCAGTCAACTCCCTACAACCTAGGAAAGTGTGGAAAAGTGGATTAAAAAAAAACATCTGTCTGCTTTGTATGCATATTTTGTACACTCGGTGTATGTATGCATGCTTGCACATGTGCACACACACACACACACACACACACACACACTGGCTAGGCTTGGCTTAGTTTGAGGCCCTCAGCTTACAGTGGAATCACAGAGATACTTGTGATATACTGCATGCCAGGTTTTTTTTTTTTTTTTTTTTTTTTTTTTTTTTTTTGCATCTGTTGCAGTCAATTGCCACAGCTTGAGGTCTCCACCCGTGACCTGCCTGTTTATTCCTTAATATTGTCTAACCATCTTTTCCTTTGTTCAGCTTGCCTCCTCTTTTCCCCCTCCTCTTCACTTTCTTGAAGCCTAGCTTTTTGCAAGACCACAGGATCATGTTACATAGCCACTTCTTCCATCTTCTGATTTGTGATATGTTGTTTGGTGGTGATTGCACAGAGAATGTGTTGTTGAGTAGTTGATTGTGTAAATATCTGTTGTTGTCTTTGTATTAATTTCATCCTACTATTTCTTTTAATTTCCACAGATTTCTCAATTGTTTTGTCTGTTTCCTCACCTGAAATCATTTGCTCAGAACAAGCTCAGTACCCTCTCTGTAACCGTCGACTTACTCAGTATTGCAGTTGGAGGGAGCTCCCTTCAGAAATCTGACCGGGTAAACTTATCCTTCATTTATTCTCATCTTTAGCTGGCAGATCGACAGGATATAAGTTTTGAGTTCAAATCCTGTTGAAGTCAACTTATTTTTTTTTATCCTTCTGGGGTCAATAAAACAAAATACAAATCTTGTGTGGGTGGCACATAAAATACACCATTTTGAGCGTGGCCGTTGCCAGTACCGCCTGACTGGCCTTCATGCCGGTTGCATGTAAAAGCACCCACTACACTATCAGAGTGGTTGGCGTTAGGAAGGGCATCCAGCTGTAGAAATTCTGCCAAATCAGATTGGAGCCTGGTGTAGCCATCTGGTTTCACCAGTCCTCAGTTAAATCGTCCAACCCATGCTAGCATGGAAAGCCGACATTAAACGATGATGATGATGAATTCATTATAAACTCTGTGTTGGTTAGCGTAGGTGTCTGGTTGAGAAGCTGGATTCCCAATCATATGGTTTCAGGTTCATTCCCACTGCATAGCACCTTGGGCAAGTGTCTTCTATTATATCCTCTGGCTGACCAGAGCCTTGTGAATGGATTTGATAGATGAAAACTGAAAGAAGCCCATCATATTTGTGCGCGTGTGTGTACATATATATCATCTTTGTTTAACGCCCACCTTCCATGCTGGCATGGGTTGGACGGTTTGACAGGCGCATGCACCACTTCTGTGCCTGTTTTGGCATGGTTTTCAGAGCTGGATGCCCTTCCTAACACCAACAACCCAACAGAGTGCTTTTTACGTGATACAAGCACAGTTGAGGTCAGTTTTTGGCATGTGTTTTATAGCTGGGTGCCCTTCCAACTGCTTCACAGTGCGGACTGGATGCTTTTTGTGTGACCCCATAACGTGTGTGTTTTCGTGTATTCCTTATCTTGACATCACGTTTGTAAATGACTATCACTGTCAATGATACTTACTTCCATTTCTCTCTCTCTCTTTTTCTTTCATGCGTTTCCATCATCAGGAAAACTTACAACAGGTTATGCACGAGGTGATGCAGTTATCTGAATGTCTTCGAGACAATGGAAGAACTGTTGCCTGCTCTGTGGTAGGTTGTTACAATTCTCATTTACTCTTTTATTTTTCTCTTGAATGTTCGTTACTATCGTTTGTCATCCTCCGCCTCTTCGTTAATTAATTGCAGCTTGTTAAAAAAAAAAAAAAAAAAAAAAAA
>NC_068994.1:6601225-6603418 GCF_001194135.2 Octopus bimaculoides
TATATATATATATATATATATATATATATATATATATATATATCGTGGCCGTTGCCAGTACCGCCTGACTGGCCTTCGTGCGGGTGATACGTAAAAGCACCCACTACACTCTCTGAGTGGTCAGCGTTAGGAAGGGCATCCAGCTGTAGAAACTCTGCCAAATCAGATTGGAGCCTGGTGTTGCCATCTGGTTTCACCAGTCCTCGGTCAAATTGTCCAACCCATGCTAGCATGGAAAGCGGACGTTAAACGACGATGATGATATATATACACATTTATATACTGAGGGTGATAAATTGAATATTAATTTAATCAACAGCAATTTAAAACCAGTGGCCTAGCATATAAAAAATCTGAAAATTCAGAAAAATTGTATTACATGCATATAAGAAGGGATGACCACTAAGTGGACATCTGATATGCTAGAAAGAGATCAGCAAACTCCAGAACATATGATGATTTTCCTCTTGATGTTTCAGGTGAAAAACAAATTGGTGATTCTTAGTAACCGATGGAAGATATTCTTGGAAACAATTGGATTAACTCAGGTAAACATCAGTAACTGTTCACCCCCCACACACACATCCCCCACATCCCCACCTCTCCCAGAGTGCAAGAGGTCATTTCTATTGCTTTCATTACAACCATCACCACCACCACCACCACTATTACTACTACTACTACCACCACAATTACTATTGTTACCATTTGCTTCACCACCGCTGCAACCACGCCACTACAACTATCCCACACCACCAACACTGATTACAGTTTTTCTGCTATTCATCCTTATTTTTCTCTCTTTCTATTCTAGAAAAATCTCTTTGCCTGGACCCGCATAGACCGGCCCCAGGAATCCATTGAAACGGCGTCAGAGGAGATGGCAATTTGTGAAGAGATTATATTATCCGACTCTGACAGCACCGTCTGCAGTGATTCCGGTTCACTCTCAGACTGCAGTATATTCAGCCTGCCAGAGATCTAGGGTTCGACCGAACTTTTTGTTTGTTTTGTTTAGTTTTTTTGTTATATTTTGTGTCTATTTATTAGTTTTACACCCCCCCTTATGTATTTTTTTTTACATTTGTACCTATTTATCTTTCTATATATTTTTATTTGTTTTATATTTTTCTATACTTTACTATTTCACTTTATATATTTATTTAGTATTGTTTTTACTTTTTAATTTAATCTGTGTATATATATATATATATATGTATATATATATATATATATATATCATTATTACTCATTGTTTCATTGGTTGTTTTATGCATTTGCTGCTGACATAACAACTCACATGACCTCCACTGTTGTCTTGGCTTTGTCTCTAATGAGGAATGGGGAGGAAAAAAGCAAAGGAAATGATATATTTTACTTGTTTGCCCTTCTGATAACATTCCATTGTTAACAAAGCTGTTAAATGGGCTCCACTATCAGTCTCTGACATTACCGTTCACTGACTCTGACATTACCATTCACTGTCTCTGACATTACCGTTCACTGTCTCTGACATTACCGTTCACAGTCCCTGACATTACTGTTCACAGTCTCTGACATTACTGTTCACAGTCTCTGACATTGCTGTTCACAGTCTCTGGCATTACCGTTCATTGACTCTGACATTACCGTTCACTGACTCTGACATTACCATTCACTGTCTCTGACATTACCGTTCACAGTCCCTGACATTACTGTTCACAGTCTCTGACATTACTGTTCACAGTCTCTGACATTACCATTCACAGTCTCTGGCGTTATCGTTCACAGTCTCTGGTATTACCGTTCACAGTCTGGTATTACCGTTCACAGTCTCTGACATTACCATTCACTGTCTCTGGCATTACCGTTCATTGACTCTGACATTACCGTTCACTGACTCTGGCATTACCTTTCACAGTCTCTGACATTACTGTTCACAGTCTCTGACATTGCTGTTCACAGTCTCTGACATTGCCATTCACTGACTCTGACATTACCGTTCACTGTCTCTGACATTACCGTTCACAGTCCCTGACATTACTGTTCACAGTCTCTGACATTACCATTCACAGTCCCTGGCGTTATCGTTCACAGTCTCTGGTATTACTGTTCACAGTCTGGTATTACCGTTCACAGTCTGGTATTACCGTTCACAGTCTGGTATTACCGTTCACAGTCTGGTATTACCGTTCACAGTCTCTGACATTACCA
>NC_068994.1:6603428-6604360 GCF_001194135.2 Octopus bimaculoides
TCTGACATTGCCATTCACTGACTCTGACATTACCGTTCACTGTCTCTGACATTACCGTTCACAGTCCCTGACATTACTGTTCACAGTCTCTGACATTACCATTCACAGTCCCTGGCGTTATCGTTCACAGTCTCTGGTATTACTGTTCACAGTCTGGTATTACCGTTCACAGTCTGGTATTACCGTTCACAGTCTGGTATTACCGTTCACAGTCTGGTATTACCGTTCACAGTCTCTGACATTACCATTCACTGTCTCTGACATTACCGTTCACTGTCTCTGACATTACCGTTCACAGTCTCTGACATTACCGTTCAGTCTCTGACATTACCGTTCACAGTCTCTGACATTACCGTTCACAGTCTCTAACATTACCGTTCACTGTCTCTAACACTACCATTCACTGTCTCTGACATTATCGTTCACAGAAGTGATGTTTACTGAATAGAAATCAAACTTCCATGCTCAGACACTTCACAAATACATGTTTTTGGGTTCAATCCTGCTGCATGGTACCTTGGACAAGTGACTTCTACAATAATTTCAGATCAACCAAAGCTTTATGAGTGAAATTTGGTCGGCAGAAAGGTTAGCACACTGGGCGAAATGCTTAGCGGTATTTTGTCAGCCACTATGTTCTGAGTTTAAATTCCGCCAAGGTCGACTTTGCCTTTCATCCTTTCGGGGTCGATTAAATAAGTACCAGTTATGCACTAGGGTCGATGTAATCGACTTAATCCCTTTGTCTGTTCTTGTTTGTCCCCTCTGTGTGTAGCCCCCTTAGGGGCAGTAAAGAAATAAGAAACTGTGGAGAATTCCATTGGTGGGATTGTAGCTCTTGTCTTTGGGCTAGTAGACTTAATCTACTCCAACTGACCCTTGGGTGCCTTTTGCAGAGTCCAGCTCCCTGTTGCAAATATTCAGGCTAGATC
>NC_068994.1:6604875-6625175 GCF_001194135.2 Octopus bimaculoides
TAGCATATATATATATATATATATATATATATATATATATATATATATTGTACTGAATAATGATAATGTAAGTGTTTTGGTGCATGGCTTTTGGCCCATCCTCTGTGTGCGCACGCACAAACACATTTTTATGTTCTCTTATGTACATATATATTTTGATATAGATGCACTTATATGCATCTGTATTCATATGATAATATTTACCTTCACCCATGCTGCTAAAATTTTCTATTTAAAAAGAATTTTTAAAATTCTGACTTTGGAAACAAAATCATCATCATCACCATGAAGAGATTATGGTTGCTCAACCGGCTGCATTTCCCTGCAATCACATTCTACTGTCTTGGAAAAAAATAACGTTATTTGAATAAATGGGATGGTCACAGCTTGAGAGCCTTTTTGATCTGTCTCTTTCATCATTAAGCAGCATTGTCATCATGATTATCCTTGCATTGCTATAAGGCGAAAGATATCGATAGTCGTTGGCACGACGGGCAAAAACGCCTCGTGGCATTTCATCTGTCTGTATGTTCCAAGTTCAAATTCTGTCGAGGTCAACTTTGCCTTTCATCCTTTCGGGGTTGATAAAAAAAAAGTACCTGTTGCCCTTGTGGCAAAATTTGATACCATTATTATTATTACATGGGTATCCCTTCTCAGTTGAGACCGTTACTGGTGGTGATAGTAGAGATATATCTGTTGTGCATCCAGAATTCGCATCTCTGAGTAGTTTGTATTGCACCTCAATACCTTGCATTTCCAGAGATTTCAACACTGCATTCGTCTTGATGCTATCAGGAGCTTTTTCATAGTCAACTGAATGATACACACAAGAAGCTTGTATTCATTCATTCATTTATTCGTTCTATAAGCTCTGTTATAGTGAATATGTGATCTATCATACTATAGTTCTTAAGGAAACCTGCTTGGTCTATTGGTTGTTGAGGTGTTTTTATAGTCTGGTGACTATGATTTTTGTAAACAGGCTCCCTTCTAAATCTAAATGGGATAATTTATTTTGCTTCTAAATTCAAAGCGCCTATTATGTATTGGCCCTAGACTTTAGCTGTCTGCTATTTGTATTGGAAAGCATGGTCTTTTATTTGGTAAGACCAGATGTATTCAGGTTGAATTGGTAAAAGTTCTTCTGTAAGATGGACTTGAATATGAAAATGACTGCAGGAGAATGGTCTTTGTTTTTATCTCAAGTGATCTGCCCTTGGGCAGGTCCTGTTCATATGAAGCTTCTCCAGCATTCTCAACACAACTTGTGCTGTCCTTCATTGAGTGGTATAACTTCCTCTGCCGAATATCATCCATCACTGTTGCCCTCTTTCTCCTTCCCGATGTGCTCTCATGTATTCCCCACCACCTTCACTGTGCACAGAACCCCACTCTGGCTCGTAATACGTCCTGTCCATATTGCTTTGCTTCTCTCCAACTCTCCAAAGCATCTCTTCATTGCTGGCATGGTCTCTCCAGCAGATCTTCTCCATTCGTTTCCAGAACCACATTTCACAGGTCTTCAGTCTCTAAGCACCAACCTCCTTGGTGGTCCATACCTCTGAGCCATCGAGGATCACTCTAGGATTTTCATCAGCTTCTTCTTTAGGTCACTTTTCTGGCCTTTGGATGGTAGTAATTGCTGGTTGTGTAATATTAAAGGGTCTCTAGAGCCACAAAAATGAAGCATTTTTGAGGAAGAATTTTTCTGGGTGATGAGGTGAACAAAAACCTCAACTTCTCTGAAAGTATTGTAATGTGTTTGGATGGAGTCCTTTAAGCTTATATAGGTTGGTCAAGGTATGAAAGGTTCAAGTTTAAAGACAAGGCAGAGTCCAGTACAATATGGTAGTCCTTGTGCAGTTACTTCAGTGTCAATTCCCAGTATGTATCCAGCGGTACGTTATATAGGTTGCCAATCTTGTCTGCATGGACGAGTATTCCTGGATATTTTCAAAGTTTACTGATTAGGTCACTGATTTTTGACAGGTGAAGCTCAAGAGCTCTTTTCAAGGTGTTCATAAATTATATTTGCAATTTAAAAAATTCATTTTCATTAAAAGTCAGAGATAATAATATAAACACCATTTAAAGACGAAAAACAAAAGTGATTTAAATATTAAAACTTTAATAATATTTATTTAACATGCTAAGAAGTTAATTGATCGATGCAATAAACTGGAAGTTGTAAAGAGAATTTATGAATGCCCTGTTTTAAAGATACTACCTTAATACCTACCCTAAAGATAGGGGAAATTAAATTTGAGCAGAAATCTGTTTTACTCCTTAATTGAATATTCAAATGACATAAGCCATGTTAACAATGATTAAAATATTAAAAATAACCTGAGTTATTTTTAATGTGATCATGTTTTTTTTTATATCAGCATTGCATTGTATGATGAGATATATGAAAAAAAAGCTATATGAGAAAATATTATTCAATTCTATGTCTAAGATGAGGAATTTTTATATTATGTATTAGGCGCAGGAGTGGCTGTGTGGTAAATAGCTTGCTTACCAACCACATGGTTCCGGGTTCAGTCTCGCTGCGTGGCACCTTGGGCAAGAAATCTATATTCTTCTTCCGGTTGGCGTTGGAGGAGCTTGGCTTTTCTTTTGCTTCCAACCTCTAATATTGTGAAACAAATGCGGTGATTTCGACATCAGTGACAATGCGTTATCATCTAAACTAGATGAAATTTCTGCTCTTAATGACCATGCAGAAGTTTGTGAATTAGTGGCTAGTGATTTCAATTGTGTTTTTGCTTTGTAAACTTTTGGTTTTGAAGGATGAGAAGGATGGCAATGCTTGCCAAATGTTTTACATAGAGATAAATTATCATTTTCCAGCACAGTATGCACTCTTTACATTCACTTTTACATTTCCAATGTGTTTTTTCACCGTATTTTCTTTCTATCCTATAAGCAAAGTTAAGATCATCAACTAATTTCACCCTGTTTCTGCTAGTTCCCATTGTAATGAGTTGGCTACACAATAAATATTATCAAATAAATAAAGAAATTACCTTGCCCCTTATTATTGGTTTCTTTAATAATATGATAGGTCGGTTGAAACACTTGTATACCAAGGCAGCAACTCCTCTTTTTTTTTGCGGTGAAATTGTCTTGTGGCAAACTTTCTTACAGCCAAAAATCCTGAGGTGAATTTTCCTGTGGCAAACTTTCTAGATACGGTAAAAAAGAGGGGAAGATGTTTAGAATGTCTTGGTCATAGATTCCTTCACACATCTGATGCAGATTTTGCTATGATTCATTAACAATAATCAAACATTATTTAGTTCCATGGTTGTTGATTTCATGACACCTGCCATCAATATCCAAGACGACCAGCCTACCTTCTGGGTCTAGAAATATTGCTCTTACTTTGAGGTCCAGACTCTTCTGAAAAAGCACCTTGGTACGACCTCCACCCATTCTCGGCAGACACAGAGAAAAATAAATGTCAAATTCTCTGCCGCTGAACATGTGCTGGAAGGCCTGCGGGTTGCAGAGTCTGGTCTCACTGATGGCTATGATATGCACATTCTGTGACTTGATGTTATTTAATAGGTATCCCTGTTTCCAAGGCGACCCCAAGCCATGCATATTTATATAACCGATTCTGAGCATGTTCCTATCATAAGTTGTGCTTTACACACAAAGGGAAGACGAGAGAGAGAGAGAGAGTCACTTACTGTTCAAAAGTTGCTTATCCTTCACCTCACAGTGTTCTCTCAAAAGGTTTTTGTTTAATTTTTTTGAAATCTCCCTACTGCATCTGGGTAGAGAGACTTCAGGGTGTTTTGTGTCACATGTATGATTTTTATGTGTTGTGGTGGTGTTGTGCAAAGGTAGCAACATGGCGTTCTGCCTTCAATGGCCACGTGTATGGTTGTGCCATCTGGAAGTTGAATCAGATCTGGGAGATTTTCTATTGTTTCCAGATTTGCTTGAATTAATAAATCCAACTCTTGTCCAATCCCATTTTGCTGTCCCAGGACGGCAATTTCTAGAATGTTGATTTGATCTCCAAAATCATAACAGATGGCTGACACCAGCCGCCTTATTCCTATTTCAGGGGGCACGTCTTTAGTTTTTACCTTTGTCACCCAACAACCAAAGTAAGTGGGAATCATTATAAATTCCTCACATTCCAGGCTTTTTGTTGCATGTTCCTTTGTACGTTCTTCCATATCAAACCATACCTCTACAGTGGTAAATCTTTTGCCCCTTGTAATGCATGTTTTAAAAGCCCATGTGGGATGTAGACATTTCTCAACTGATTCTTTAGTTGCCTGTTCTATCTTTTATTTTTTGTGATCAGAGTTTTGTAAATAATGGGTTTTTTGGAAACGTCTTGCAAAATGCTTTCTGAAGGACAGAAGCAACAATGATAGAATTGTATTTGGTGTCTTGGCTCCTGTTTCTATAACTTGTACGTTTGCTACAGATGTTGCCATGATTTCTATGAATTCTGTCATAGATTGAACAGCAATAATAGAATCGTATTTAATATCTTTGTCTTCGATTTTCTACATCTGCATATGCTGCAAATGTTACATTGGTTTCTATGAATTCTATCATAGAATGAACAACAATAATAGAATGGTATTTAGTATCTTGGTTGTTGGTTTTTCACATCTGCATATGCTACAAATGTTACGTTGGTTTCTATGAGTTCTATCATAGAATGAACAGCAATAATAGAATTGTATTTAATATCTTTGTCTTTGATTTTCTACATCTGCATATGCTGCAAATGTTACGTTGATTTCTATGAATTCTATCATAGAGTGAACAGCAATAATAGAATCGCATTTAGTATCTTGGTTCAGAAATGGTGTAATCCTAGTGAGTAGGAGCAGTAATCCAACAGGAACAGTAATCCGAAGGCACAAGAATTCCAGGAATTGGGTACTCCTAGTTCAGGATCCATGTGAGCATGCGTTATATAGTGAGTTCAAACAAGAAAAACGACAAAAAAAAACAACAACGCGAGGATGTGATACAGATCTGGCGTTACTGGACGCTCAGGAAAGGAAAGAAAGAGAATTTGACGTTTCGAGCGGAGCTCTTCGTCGGATATTTAGGAAAGTCCAAAAAAGGGAAAACAGAAAAAGAAAAAATCACCAACGATATACACAAGGTTGGTTTTTGACAGGAGCATATGCTACAAATGTTATGTTGGTTCCTATGAGTTCTATCATAGAGTGAACAACAATAATAGAATCGGATTTAGTATCTCAGCTGCTGAGTTTTTGACACACATGCATATGGTACAAATGTTACCACCACCTCCGCCCATTCTCGGCAGACACTGAGAAAAATAAATATCGAGTTCTCTGCCGAACATGTGCTGGAGGCTCCGCGGGTTGTGGAGTCTGGTCTCACTGAGGGCTATGATATGCTCATTCTTTGACTTGATGTCATTTAACAGGTAGCCTTGTTTCCAAGGCAACCTCAAGCCATGCATATTTATACAACCGATTCTCAGCATGTTCCGATCAAAAGTTGTGCTTTACACACGAAAGGAAAAGAAAGAGAGGGAGCGAGAGAGAGAGAGAGAGAGACACTTACTGTTCGAAAGTTGCTTATCCTTCACCTCTAGGTCTAGGGTCACATCAAGGAAATCCACCGTTTTCAGGATGGTCTCTATAGTGACCTTCAGTCCGAAGGAGTTCATGGTGCCTGTGAAGTCCTTTTTGAGCCCATCTAACGCGAGGCCATTACCCTCTCTTGATATTGCCAGCATGTCATCCCTGTAAAGGCCAAAACTAGTTGAAAGGAATTTTTTTTTTTTAGTATATCTAGGGTAAAGAGACCCACTAGGGCACATACATCTGCACTGTCAAAAGCACCCGTTGCCACATTGAAGGAGCGTTCTGGGTCAGTGTGTTTGGTCCAAGCAGACCCCTTACTGAAGAGTAGGGTTCTTATGGTGCATATGTCCTCATTGTTGACATTAGTATGGGCCCTATTGAAGTTGAGTGCCTTTAACAGGAGCTCCCTTGATATGAATGGTTAGAAGTCCACTACATCAAATTGGGCAAACCTAGCCCTACCCTTCTTGCTGTTGGCCTTAAACCATGTAATGGCTTTGTTGATGTTGCGCCAAACGGCGAGGTCAGAGACGTTTCTAACGCCATTACTGATCTTCCTGACAAACCATTTGCTCACCTGTTCGATCTCAAGCTTTGCTGGGTCTCTCAGCCAGTGTTCTTTTTATTGATGGAATCAAAACATTGAAGGAAACAGTTCTTGAACTATTTTCACAGAGTTAATTCAAAACTATGCCTAAAACTCACAAATTTTAGGCATATTTTCAGAATAAGCACATCATCATAACCCTTCTTCAATAGTTTCTTTGCCCCCCCCCCCCCACTTCAGCCAAGTAGATTGGTATGAGAATCAGTTTGTCACTCCTTAATTTTGTTATAAGGTGCTTCCTGACTTCCTCCTCAATCAGGAATGTTACATTTATCATATTGAATCATTTTCCTCTTGTGACACATGTTTTGGTATCCAAGATTGGCACTGGACAATTTTCACTAAAACTAGTAAAATATTCTTTTTTTTTTATTTCTGAACGTTTCCCTAAACCACAATAATTTGTAAGACTGAAACAAATGTGGAATTCATTTATTTAAGTCTCCTACTCACCGATTTGAGACAAAGTTTTTCAAGCCATGAATAAAACCTTGTGAACCAACAAACTTTCACACACACATACACAAACAGGGGTCAACAATAATAGGTATACAGTTGCTTAAAATGAGCAATATATTCTTTTTATTTTTTTATTTCTCTCTGAACTGCAATAATTTGTAAGACTGAAACAAGTGTGGAATGCATTTTTACAGAAGTAAAAAAGGCATAATTCAGTACCTACCATGTCTTGGAAAGGGAAAGTCGATGTGCCTTGTATGGTTCCAGTGTAATGAAACATTTGCTCAATGGATCGGGTGAGGAATGATTTTCCACTGTTTGCTACACCTTCTAATACAAGCATATTTGTTTTGGGATGGTTTTCGTTTAATACATCTCATACATCCTGTACAAATTGTTGAGGACCATTTTGCTGTATATTTTTCATGAAAGAGTTAGTTATAGTAATCTTTGGTTTGATATGCCGTCCAGCCCATTTTGAGGAATTTTTTCTTAAAATCTATGTCTAATGTTTTTAATTTCAAGATTTCTGCAACTTTTTTAATCATTGTCTCATATTGCAGATGAGATAAATCTATCCTGAAGTTTTGAGCATTTGGTTTGTTACACCAATCATCTTTAAACTCAGTTTCATTTCTGTACTTGTTTTCAGAATTCAGAAAACTCAAGTAATTGAATAGACTCCTGTGTATTTCTCTTACATTGACAAATGTTGGTTCTGTTTATTTTTCTGCATGTATTTTTCTCGATGATCCTGTGTAGTGTGTAGTTTTTGGTATGTATTCTTCTGTGCACCAGTAACTGAATGTTTTGTTGGCCCCTTTTTCACTGCTGAGTAGTAGTTGTCTTGGTTATATTCTTTATTTGGCACACAGGCCATGGCACAGAGGGGGACAGCACAAAGACAGACAGAACACCACAGTGGGGACAAAAAACATAAAACGAATGAATGAGAGATGGATAATAATTAAATGAGGATGTAATAGCTACTTGAACCCCACTCTCAAGCAGTACCATTTAACTGTTTAAATACAAAGTTTTTATATCATTTCTTCTACCTCCCCCTACACATACACTTTTTTTTTTCTTTTTAGTATCATATATGTAGTCTTCAAAAATTCTAAAAGCTTACTCATGCTTTACCATTTTATATATGGCAACAAGTTGTCGTAATCTATAACTGACGGTAGGTCGTCAAACTTTACCCTCACTCCCATTGGATCCATCTTGTTTCTAAACCATTCCTTTAATTTTTTGTACCTCTCTTTGACTACTACTATGGCTTTTGTACTTTATGGGTAATTTAACTCTTATCACCGATTTAAATTTGGTGATTTTCTTTTCTATATCTGCAGCAACTAATGTGAGATTGCAGACCTGGCAACTAATGTGAGATCGCAGCCATGGCCGATGCCAGTGTTGCATGTCCGGCCCATTAAAAAGTACCCTTGATGCATTGGGTGATATGATATTCTTGAGAAGACCTATTGAGTCAAGTAAAACTAAGATAGTAGCTGTGGCCAGTGCCCCTTGAACGGCTCCCATGCCAGTGGCATGTAAAAAGTACCATCCGAGCGTGGTTGATGCCAGGTCTGCCTGACTAGCTCCCATGCCGGTGGCACATAAAAGTCACCCACTACACTCTCCGAATGGTTGGCGTTAGGGAGGGCCTCCAACTGTAGGAACCTTGCGAGATCAGATTGGAGCCTGGTGCAGCTGCTGGCTTTCCAGACCTCAGTCAAACCATCCAACCCATGCCAGCATTTAAAACGTGTGTTAAACGATGATGATGATGGTCTGTAGAGATAACCTTAACAAATGATGTAAAAAGCACACTGCTAATGCAGTAGAACGTGGTATTGACTTATAAAAATGTTTAATATACTTTATACTATACAAGGTACAGCAGAAGTAATGTCCTTTTTGCATTTGATAACTTTTATAGTATAAAAATTCTTAATATTATGGAGATGTACTTGCATAGCAAGTGACTTGATCTGAGATCGTGTGCTGGAACGAAAACAATTGCAGCATGGAAGGTGTTTATAAGCCATTTAAGAAACACACAAAAACCGTTAGATTCACTTCAACATTTAAATTTAATTTGTCAATATATTTTCGTCGCTTTGAGACCGCGACCTGCTGCAGCACGGAATTTTGTCAGTGAACAGGTCGCGGTCTCAAAGCGACGAAAATATTTTGGCAAATTAAATTTAAATGTTGAAGTGAATCTAACGGTTTTTGTGTGTTTCTTAAATTTTTGATAATTAATCTTTTATTGAACACAAATTTATTGCATTACTTAAAGAAACGAATAATGAACTAATGAAAAAATCTTAGAAGTTTTAGGAAATTTATTAAGTATTGTTTCACAACCTGATTCAAATACAAAGGGGCATTATTTCCTCTGCACCCTGTTTTATGGTTGCATAACAAAATACCATGTACCTTACAAGTCATTAGTATTATGGGAAGTATCCTGCTTGATCAGTTTGTAAATACAGTGATAAAATGTAAAAAAAAATCTAATTATTGTTACCTTGTTGGCATTTATTATGGAAAAATTAAAAATGTTACAAATGCTATTATTGTTTTTGTTGTTTATTTGTTTCGGTTTTAAAATTTCTTTTTGTGTTTTATGTTAGTGTTGCAGAAAAGTTTTTCTTGAGACAACTTTTGGTTCCATGAAACTAAGCCTTTTGTTTTTTGTTTTATTATTATTAAAGTGTTTTTATTTAAATTAAAAACCCTCTCTCGTAATCTTTTGTGTAAGAACCATTTGTTAAGTTTTGTTACAAACATTAACTTTATACTTATTTCATCGACCCCAAAAGGATGAAAGACAAAGTCGACCTCAGCTGAATTTGATCTTAGAATGTAAAGACAAACAAAATGCTATAAATGATTCTGCCAGCTCGCTGCCTTAATAATAATAATAATAAAAAAGTCTTTTCCTAAATTCCTCTAAATTCTTCATTACTTTCAAAATTAATCAAAGCATATCAATTATATTAATATGCTAACTTTTTGTTTTTTTATGTACATAACTGTGGTGTGTGTCACACTTACTTCAAAGGAAGAGGTAAAAAGGTTGAAGGGAGAGGTACAAAGAAAAAGAGAAATAAATGGTGTTAAGCAGAGGAGGTGTAGTTGAAGTGAGTGGCAAAGCGGGAGGGGGGGAAGGACAGAGAAGAAGCGAGAGAGAGACAGTGAATGGTGACCGAAAGAAAGGAAGGTGTCGTTCCTTTTTACACTGTGTATTTGAAAAGAAAAATGGTAAGTAAAGAGTTTAGCAGCTGCAAGTGAGACACATTTCACCATGCTGTCGCTTGTCTCCCCACCCCCATTAGCTTTTGGTAGCTTTTTCAGTTTCATGTTGAGCTTCACAGAGGCGATGACAAGTGACCAAGGCCATGACGATATGTTGTGCTTCAGAAGACTCGTAAAGCCAAGTGAAACTGTAATCATGGCCATTGTGGGTGTCATGTATATGTCACCTGTGAAATCGTAGCTGTGGCTATTACTGGTGTCGTGTAAATGGCACTCTTGCAGGTGGCACGTAAAAAGCAGCCATTACACTCTCGGAGTGGTTGGTGTTAGGAAGGGCATTCAGTTGTAGAAACCAGTCCAAATCAGACTGGAACCTGGTGCCACTCTTCAGCTTACCAGTTCCATGTATGTGTGTATGTGATAGTTTTTGATTAGCAGCGTCGATTTTTACAATTCTGTAAATAATAATAACAGTATTTTATAAGCTATCACCGTGCAATGACTAAAGAAAATAGTCTAATAATGGGGCATATAAGCCCTCAACGGAAAAAAAGTAGGTTTTCCTGTCTGTGCATACAAGAATAGATTAAGCAGTGCAGGGGTGTACATGAAGACGGAAAAGTGTCTCTGAAGAGCTCACAGATGTGTGATGAAAGATTTTCAGGCAATGGACATGAGTTAAAATGAGAGCAGTAATAAACGAGGGGAGAACGAATATATAGTGCATGTGTATATTTGGTAAAGATAAAAAAATGACCATCCCAAAATATAACACGTTTCAACACACGGTTTCAGAACAGGAATCTGGCAACACAAATTCGTGAACGTGTATACATGTACATATATGTCGTCGTCATCATCATCATCATCATCATCATCGTCATGGTCGTCGTATAACGTATCCCTTCCATGCTGGCATGGGTTAGACAGTTTGACAGGAGATAGATAGACAGAGAGGTATACTTTTATCTCTACTAGTTTCAGTTATTGGTCTGTGGTCATGCTGGAGCACCACATTCAACAGTTAAATTGAAAACGGTGTATGTGCGTGTGTGTGTGTGTGTGTATATATATATGTGTGTGAATATATAAATTATATATGTGTATGTATATGCATGCGTGTGTGTATTTGTTCACACACAGACATAACTTGTTAAAACAAAAAGAAAAAAACGCAATTTCAAATGCAAGCTTACGCATGTATACGAATATCCATATATACCGTTCTATGCCAGACATTTGAACGCATGGAGACAAACTGGTAGTTCACCGGTTTATAGATCTCGAATTACCGCCAACGTTGCTGTTGTCTGATCGTAGCATTTTGCTCAGTCGGAGTCCAACAACCAAAACAAATGTTCCAGCTATGCTGCTTGCCGTTCTGCAGCAGATGCATTGACAGAGAGGACGGGCGGTGGCGTGTCTATCCCAGCTAAGCTGATCTTGCCCTGTAGAATAATATTATCCTCCTCATCCGAACTTTAGATGGTAAGATACATATATATATATATTATATCTAAATGTGTGCGTATATATATTTATCTGTGTGTGTATATAAATTTTGTTTGGTGTTTGTGCGTATAGTGTCTGTACTGATACATGTATGTATTTATGCTTATATATAAATATATGTGTGTCAATGTATATATTTATATACGTAAGTTGTCTAAAAGCCCATAAGTCAAGGAAAAGATTGCATTCGTATATCTGTCAATAAAGTGGGTATATATAATACGACACTTCGGATATATATATATATATGTGTGTGTTGAATTTCAAAAGAAAAATATCTCTATTTATCTGTCAGTCTATCTGTCTGTCTATCTCTGTTTGTTTGTTAGTATATCTATCAGTCTATTTATCTGTCTTTCTTTCTTACTCTTGTCTTTTCTTTCTTTCTTTATTTATTTATGCCCTTTTATTAAGTCCCATCTTCCTTCCTTTTCTTCTTCTGTCCTTTTCTCTCTTTCTTCTTTTGAATATTTCTTTCTCTGTTTGTCTTCGTTTCTGTCTAGTTTAGGATCATCGAATCGTGGCGTGTCTTTGATTTCAGTTGCGAGCGTTGTAAAAACAACACTATTAACAAACAAATATAAAGACACATACACACACACACACACACACACGACTTGACAATCAACACACACACACATATATATTATACACACTGTCTTTTATTCCTCTGCTTAGCGATTTCTCTAAATACACAGCAAATATTGTTGTGTATATGGTAATTATACACTATATGGTAATTATACACTAACTATAAAACAACAGAAATACTTTCATTGTATATGGTTTATTATTTTGGTTCCTTAACTTCAAGTGATCTCTGATCAAGCAGCTCTATATTCATAGACATTTCAGCCGTGACCATCCAATCTTTATTATTATTATTATTATCATCATTTGCAGACGAGTGTCGTTTATTTTAATAGGGTTAGATGCAATTTCAGGGTATTTGGTTACTTTTTCTAGCAGACCAAGGAAGTGACTACGGTGGAGATAGATTCTTTAATTGGTTCGTTGGTCGTTCATTCGAAGTAAATAAACATATCTTCTTCTGTTCGTTCGTTCGCAAGCAACACTCGAACTCCCGCCTTTAAAAGGCCTGTTTATTGTTTTTGTTACCGCCTTTAGATCGATCGTAGTGTCTCAATCAAACACAACCAAGGCCAGACCAGGTTTGTTGTTGTTTTGTTTTCGTCTTTCCATACTTCAATTGATCTTTCACTCCCCCCCTCTCTCTCTCTTTCTTAACGACTGTTAACAAATTCCTCGTCACTTAGATGAAATGAAGCCAGCACAGACTTAAACCTAAATAATAACATTTATGATTCGAAACTGGGAACTTTATAGTGTTCTCTTTCTCTCTCTCTCTCTCCACACACATACATATGTAACGTCGTCTTTGCAACCACATAGCCGCCCCCTTGGGTAATCATTGCACTGGGCCCTGCAGCAAGCTACAACATATATAGATCAAAACTGGGCCCCTGGACAACTGCCCAGTGCGTCCCTGTCTGAAGACGGCATCGCGCGCGCACACACACACACACGTAACTATAATTTGCATTTTGTTTCCTAACAAGTTTTTCAGGGACAAACAAGAATAAAACAAAAACACACACAAAAAAAAAACGTATGTTCGATTCGAAACTGGAAACTTTTTATAAAAATAATTCTGACTATCCAAATGGTCTTTATATAGTATTGTGATAACTATATATATATATGTGTGTGTGTGTGTGTGTGAGAAAGAATGTATGTGTGGGCGCGCACATTCACCCCGTGTATATAACAGTATGTCTGCATTCTGTTTATACTGTCTTTACTTGCGTGCGCGCACATACACATACATATACATACATACATACATGCACGCAGATACGTGTGTATGTGTATGGTTGCTAAGTTCTGTGTGTGTTTGTATCCATATGTATATGTTATGTTGTTTGTTTGCTAGCCTTGCACAAAAGTATAGCAAGCTGTTATTAGCTTCTTGTAAGTGCGCGTGTGAGAGAGCATGCGTGTGTTGTGTTGCATTTGCGCGCTTATATAAGCGTATCGAGTCACACCAAGGCAACTCGTAGTGACACATACAACACACACACACACACACACACACACACGCACGCACATACATTTACTCATAGTCACATAATACGGAAACAAAGGCAAACTGCTCGTATATGGTCCACATACACACACAGACACTTGATGACACATACAAACAAAAATGCATATTCGCAAACACCCATCCTACACCAGACGCACGCACATGCATAAAGATACACATGCACACATGCGCGCACTCACACACACACACACACAAACACATAGGCTTTCGCTATCCGAACTGAATACAAGCATACGCACGCGAGTTGTAGCTCGACCTGCGAAGAATAGCAGCCACATTTCCCTAAAATAATCTCAAACTCTGTATCTCAAATACGGGAAGGACACATTGCGTAATATACCTTTCTGAATATCTTGCAAAAAAACGGTATGGTCACTTCTGGCATGCATTTGATCCTAGTTCTGGTCGACTTATGGTTAAATAAAATCTGGCATACACATACTCGACTTGTTGGGAATAGCAGCCAGGAAGAAGGACACAATGAGTACTATACCCCTACATATCTCGAAAAATGACAATATGGTCACGGCTGTCATAGCATTGATCTTACTTCTGCTCGAAGTGGGTCGACTGCGGGTTAAATAAAATCGAGCACGCACACACACACACGCACTGACTGTGGCTTGCATATACATACAGTGACAAGCATACGCTGCACAGTCACACGATGCAGGCATATTTACAGAGAGAGAGAAATGACACACGGGTATATATTGTACTGGAGAGGAGCAGTGCATGTGTACGCATGAGTCCACAGACAAAATGACACACACGCACACTAATAGTAACGAAATTCATTCACACCACATTCACAACATATATATGTGTATATATAGTGGCAAGAAACTCTCAAGAGTGTGTATATATATATATATATATATATATATATATATATATATATATATATATATATATATATATATATATAAATACATAGACATATATATGTATATATATATACATAGACATATGTATGCATATATATATATATATATGTACATATTTATATATATATGTATGTGTGCGTGTGTGTTAGGTGGAGAAATGTAGTTTTAATTGAGGTCTGAGGACATCTTTCGGTCGGCTTTACTCAGAGTTTCGTATGGATCACATATCAAACTCGAGAACACTTAGTTACAGATTACTTTTTTCTCTCTCCTCCCCCCTCCCACATCCCTCCCCTGTAAATTCAAGTACATGACACACACACGCATACACACACACGCACGCACCAGGTGTTTTGCAAGAACACATCTTGTTTTTATTCTGCCTGTTTGCTACGTTGCAAACATCACCCATTCCCCCCCACCGCCACTTCCTCCTATTATGTCTCTCTCTCTCTGTCTCTCTCTTCCTTCCTCTCTCTCTCTCTCTCTCTCTCTCTCTCTTTCAGTCATTTTTGTCTCCTTCCATCCTTGGTGTTGTTGCCTGACAGTGAAAGAAGAAGAAGAAGAAAGCCATCGAAATTTGTTACGTTAATAGTAATTTACTAGTTTCTTGGAGACGTGTGAGAGAGAGATTTTATAGGAGAGTGTGTGTGAGAGACAGAGATTTCATAGGAGAGTGTGTGAGAGACAGAGAGAGAGAGTTGACAAGTCTTTTTCACATCTCTCTCTCTCACACACGGTCTTTCTCTCTCTGTAT
The DNA here is from genome assembly GCF_001194135.2 of Octopus bimaculoides. NCBI lineage: Eukaryota > Metazoa > Mollusca > Cephalopoda > Octopoda > Octopodidae > Octopus > Octopus bimaculoides. The sequence goes on from NC_068994.1 coordinate 6,620,102, forward strand.
CACACTCGCCTTCTGTTACTTGGACCGAAATGTCCGCAGTTCGAATCGTGGTGTATCCCCCTACCATTTTCTGTTGCCATTATCTTGTTTTTTGTTTTGTTTTGTTTTGTTGTTTTTTTTTCTATACAATTTCTTTGTTTTGCAAAGCGCCAAATGAAGAAACGGTGATGACGACGAAAAGACAGAGAGAAAGAGAGAGAGAGAGAGAGAGAGAGAAGAGAAAAAAAGAGGGGGGAGGAGAAATAAGTGGCTGGAAGCCAATGACTATTGAAGGAGTGGTGGTGGTGGGGGAGGGGGGACCAGAGAAAGAGAGAGAGAGGGAGAGAATATTAGTTTAGGTAGGTGGGTAACAGACGAGTAGAGAGGCTTCCTCCACCACCGCCGCCGCCACTACGGTTTCATCTCTCCTCCTCCTCCTCCTCCCTCCTGTTGTTTTTGAGAAATCTGTTGTTGATGCTGTCGTGACTACAGCAGCTGCTGTTGCAGCTGCTGCTCAAACTTGTGTTATTTCTGTTGCTACTGCTGCTGCTGCTGTCAAGAACTGTTAGTATTGTTAGAGGTGGTGGTGTTGCCACAGCTGCTGTTCAGTAATAACAACAACAACAACAGTAACAACAACAACATCTGCTGTTGTTTTTGCAGACTTCACTGCTGTTGTTGTCACATATTCCTGCTGCTGCTGTTCCAGTTGTTGTTGTTTCTGCTGCTTAAACTGCAGTTGCTGTTATAACTACTACAATTGCCGTTGCCGTTAATACTACTACTACTACTACTACTACTACTACTACTGCTGCCACCATTACTACGATTACCACTACTAGTGATGTTGTTGCTCTTATACTACTACTCTACTGCACAGAGAACTGCTGGTGGTGCTGCTGCTGTTGCCACTCTGCTGCACCTATAACTGCCGCCGCCGCCGCCGCTGTTGTTATTGTTGTCTTCGGTTACAACAACAACAGCAACAACTACCGCCGCTACTACTTCACTGCAACCACTACCATGCTATCACCGTTACAGTGCTTACTGTTGTTGTTTCTATCACGACGACGACGACCACCACCACCACCACCACCATTTCTGCAGTTGCTGTTGTTAGCACCATCATCACCACCACCACCCGTCACCACTACCACCAACACCACCACCACCACCATTGCTGCTGATGTTGCTCTAATTTATTTTGCTAAGATGTTGTTATTCTGTTGTTGTGTGTGAAGACAGTTGAAAACTCTAAAAGCGAAGGGACAAGCCCCATGCCTAGATAACATACATTTTCATCTTCTTTGTTTCAATGCTGACTTCTTTCCTGTTCAAACGTGGTTTCCTAAAAGAAGTGACATTAAACTGCAGTAGTTTTACAAAACGTAGACAGATAAGAACTCAAAGCAAATGGATCATCTCTCTGCTTTAGAGACTGTCTTATGTCCTACAGGAATATATATCATGGCATGAGGTAGGTTTAGTTTTTGCTATGTTGTTTTGTTTTTGTTTCGTTTCTTATAGTGTCTGATAAGAAAGGACATTGCCAACACACTCCGTACCCCACACACATACATATCATAGACTCATAGCTGAAGGGTGGGGAGTTTTGAGAGAGGGGGGGTTATATGCGTTGATTTTTATTTCCTGTCAACTGTGGATGGTAGACAACAAGTGGATATAAAACCTTCCTTTTACTGTAAACTCTCACTGATTTCTCTGAAAGAATTTGGCCTACGAGGGCATTGCATTTTGTGGGGGTAGTTACTTTGAATTACTCAATGCAGCAGCAGACTGCTCCCCCCACATCCCTGCTGCATCTGTTGTCTTTAGAAAGCAGGCCTCATAGTAAGGCATATGTGTTTTGAATTTAAATTCTCAACCTCAAGATAGCATGCTTGGCATATAGTTAGGTTGACCCTGTCCTGTTTCTATGCGAGGTTGTGTTTCCCATTGAGCAGATGTGTTTTTGTGAAGGGCTGGAAGTGGTGGACACTGCTAATATGACAGTAATGCTTGTTTGTGTCAGTGGCATGGTGTCAAAACAGGGATAAACACACACACACACACACACATACATTTATATATGCGTGTGTGTTGTGTGTGAGTGTAAGTAGATGTTGTCATTGAATGTGTGGTATCCCTTTTCCAGTTCTCCGTGAAAATATGCCCAGTCATGAAGAAATATTAGCTTGCTGGAAAACAAGCAAGGGTTAGTGTCAGGAAGAGCATCAAACGACACAAAATCTGCTTCTGTGAATTCTGTCTGGTTTATGCTACCACGGAAAAGTGGGTGTTAAAATGATACTAATGAAACGAGTCACAACTGAAACGGTGATCAAAGGGTTCATAAGTTGGGTGTTTCTAAGTCTTTGATGGTTTTTAAGGATCATAATTGCACTCTGGCTTTAGGGGTCCTAATATTACTATTTCGTCTGTCATTATGTTTTGAGTTCAAATTCTGCTGAGGTCAGCTTTGCCTTTCAACCTTTTGGGGTTGATAAATTAAGTACCAGTTGCATACTGGAGTCGATCTAATCGACTGCCTCCCCCCTCTTCCAAAATATCGGGCCTTGTGCCTAGAATAGAAAAGAATATTAATCTCTTGAGGTGGTGAGCTGCCAGAATCGTTAGCACGTCAGGCAGAATGCTTAGCAGCACTGCGTCTGTCTTTGCAGTCTGAGTTCAAATTCTGCCCAAATCGACTTTGCCTTTCATCCTTCCAGGGTCAATAAAATACATTCAAGTTGAGCACTGTAATCGACTTACCCCACCCTCCCCTAAATTGCTAGCTTTGTGCCAAAATTTGAAACCAATATTAATCCCTTGAGGTAGGACACCCTGGCTGTCTTGGGGAATTTAAAGCAGTGTAATAGCAAATTGACCCCAGGACTTATTCTTTGTAAGTCTAGTACTTATTCTATCAGTCTCTTTTGCCAAACTGCTAAGTTACAGGGATGTAAACACACCAACATCGGTTGTCAGACAAACAGACACAAAAATACACACATAACTATATATATATATATATATATATATATGATGGGCTTTCAATTTCTGTCTACCAAATACACTCACAAGGTTTTGGTTGGCCTGAGGCTATAGTAAAAGACACTTGTCCAAGGTGCCATGCAGGGGGCTGAACCCAGAACCATGTGGTTGGGAAGAAAGCTTCTTACCACACAGCCACTCCTCAAGTACTGGGGTTGATTTGCTAAACTAAAAGCCCTTCAAAGCTATACCCCAGCATGGACATAGTCCAATGATTGAAACAAGTAAAAGATTATAGAGGCTGTCATTTTGATTAGGCCTAATCAGAGCTATTGTAACTCCATTATAGGCCCCTCTCTACAAGGTCCCTTACACATTCAACTACAGCATAAATAAATTAGCATTAGGCCCCTAGACCTGTGAAGTACCTAGTGTAGCTATGCTTTAAGACAGTGCTGGGCATAGCAAATTGGCATTTTATCCTTCTGATCCTAACCCTATCTTAAAGATCAATGGTTTATATCCTATCAGTAGAGCTATCTTAAAATGTAATTTTATTTTGAATGGTCCAGTCTACTTGGCTGTAAAGAGATACTCTGGTGAAGTACAGGTCATATCTGTTAGCACAACAATTACCACTTAACTAACTAGTATCTTTTGTTAGCTGGCAATGCTGACTTTAACCTTTTTCATACCAATCTGCTTGAGACCACCTCTAGTTCTCAGACACAAACTTTTTTGTATCTAAGCAACCTAAATTCAAATCTTCCTCCAAAATTTCATGTTAATTTATTTGTAAACAGCTTAATAATGACACAGTTATCTTACTAAATTCCTCATTATTTTCGAAATTAATTAAAAACAAAGGCAGCCTATTTCAACAGAAATATGATAACAAAAGAGTTAAAGCAATCTAAATTTAAACCTTTCATCAAAATTCCATGCTAATTTATGTTCTTAACACCAGCTTAATTACGAAAAAGTTATTTTACTAACGACTTCCTTATTTTCAATATTAATTGAGACAAAGACAGTGTATACTTCGACAGAAATATGGTAAATTCTCTCACACACCTGGAGTTTTGTGAGTGCCCCCAATTTACTGGATTATAGGGCACTAGCTATAAGATGATTCTTCACAGTTTTGCAAAGCCGGTTGTTAGTGTTTGGAAAGAAGTGTGGAAATTCTCAGAATAGATAGCTACATGCATGCACACCCATACAAGACTAAGCACCAAGGGATGTTGTTCAGGGACAGGTCAGCTTCGATCAAGCGGATCCATTGTTTAAGATATTCCAACCAAAACCTTTCCTATTTTGTGCATACTTTTATCTAGAACTACATTATTCTATTTGTCCTTTTTTTTTGTAAGATGTTGGAGTAAAATCTGACTGCTATTTCTAGCAGATTGAGCATCCATGTAAAAGCTCAACACAACTAAACTGTTCAAAAGAGCAAAGGAACCGGTATTAAGGAAGGGTAAGAAAATATTAGATTTATAAGCCCTAAAATTCACTCTATAATTGCCCCTTTTGGGATTCATAGTCTTACTAGTACTGGTGATATAAGAAAAAAAGCTCCTAGTACATGCTGTGGAGTGGTGGTTGTTAGGAAGAACATCCAGCCATAGAAGCCATACCAGAGCAGACACTAGACCACAATGCAATCTTTGGACCCATTGAATCCTGTCATACCATTCAATCTATGTCAGCATGGAACATAGGCTTTGACTCATTAACTGCCATGGCCTGTTGCTGGAACTTTCCCATGATGCCACATGTTTCATGTGGTCACACCACATACTGTTTGATTACAAGGGAATGTAATTATTATTATTATTATTATTATTATTATTATTATTATTATTACAATGTTTCATAGTCAACCCTTTAGTGTTCGCATTATTCTGCCAAAATTAATGCTTTTTTATCCACATTGTTTTGAACTAATCAAGCATTATCTTGTAGCTATGAGATCTTGATCATCATCATCATCATCATCATCATCGTTTAACGTCCGCTTTCCATGCTAGCATGGGTTGGACGATTTGACTGAGGACTGGTGAAACCAGATGGCTACACCAGGCTCCAATCTGATTTG
>NC_068994.1:6625185-6636812 GCF_001194135.2 Octopus bimaculoides
TAATGCTTTTTTATCCACATTGTTTTGAACTAATCAAGCATTATCTTGTAGCTATGAGATCTTGATCATCATCATCATCATCATCATCATCGTTTAACGTCCGCTTTCCATGCTAGCATGGGTTGGACGATTTGACTGAGGACTGGTGAAACCAGATGGCTACACCAGGCTCCAACCTGATTTGGCAGAGTTTCTACAGCTGGATGCCCTTCCTAACGCCAACCACTCAGAGAGTGTAGTGGGTGCTTTTACGTGTCACCCGCACGAAGGCCAGTCAGGCGGTACTGGCAACGGCCACGCTCAAAATGGTGTATTTTATGTGCCACCCGCACATGAGGTAGCTGTTAATTTTATAAACGATATTGTAGGGCCAACCCTGAGGACTGCATTGTGCTCCAGTGACTGTTTCGGCATAGTTTATATAACCACTAAGCCACATGCCTTTACACGAGAAGTAGGGGGTCGTGTTGTATATTTTATTGATGTTAGCAAAATTTGTGGGATATGTGCTTCCTTGAGGTCAAACTTCATTTCATGCACTGCACTCAGCTGTAAATGAATCCCAGTAATAGACAGGAAGTTAACCCTGCAAGGGACTAGCAGATCTGGCCATTTTGAACATAAAACAGGCAGAATACTTTTGGCCGGATGTGGCCGGTTTAAATGCTAAAGGGTTAAACTTTAATATTTAGAGAGTAAAATATATTCTCAAATTATGAAATTACGAAGATTGCATATGGTGGTTAACATATCAAATGAGGATGAGAGAAAAATAACACGCTCAAGGTTGAAGTTTGTTTTGTCTGTAAACTGAAAGATACCTGCTAATTTCTACAAGATTCTTGCATCTAATCTCTGATTGCTGTTATCTCGCCACCATATGTCTTCAACTCTTTGTTTTTGTTTTTACACATACTTTCAATTTTATATCTATTTTAATTTGAGCACCACTCCTAATTTATTAATCCTAATTTTTTTGCCTTCATTTCTTTTACTTGTTTGTCTCTTTCTTTCTCCTTTTTTACTACATCCAAATTTTTCAGTTTGCTTCTATCCCAGTCTGTTCAATTTTGTCTCAATTTTTCTCTTTATCTTTGTATCTCAATTTCTTAACATATTTTGTCCCAATTTCTCTCCACAATCTTGTTTTGTCCCAATTTGTTCTTCAATCTTAACTTGTCCCAATTTCTCTGTCTTATCTTATTATGTTGTCCCCTTTTCTCAGTCTGTCTTAGTTTGTCCCAATTCCTCTGTCTATGTTATTTTGTCCCAATTTCTCTATCAGCCTATTTTGTCCCATTTCTCTATCAGCCTATTTTGTCCCAATTTATCTATTTCATCCTAATTGCTTTTTTCGTTCTACTTTGTCCTAACTACTGCATCTACCCTATGTCATTCTCATTGTTACTTCTACTATAATTATTTTATCTGTCCTAATTTCCCTGCTAGATTTGTCCCAATTTTCCCTTTCTTATTCTAAATACCTCTTTTAAATTTTTCACAGACAACTGGGATGACTATTTTTAGATTATTTACATTATTTACATTCGACAGATATTTTGTCCTCATCTTGTTTGTTGTTAACACAACGTTTCGGCTGATATACCCTCCAGCCTTCATCAGGTGTCTTGGGGAAATTTCGAACCTGGGTCCTCATTCCTAAGGTATTTTTCAATGTTGTTGTTATTATTATTATTATTATTCAGGTCACTGCCTGGAATCTTGGGGTTAGTAGCCTGCGCTCTTAACCATTGTAATATCTATTTCTAGATTTAAAAGTTTGAAGAAGATGGTTCTCGTCGCTTGTACTGGCTGTTTTATAATTTCCATTCTCGTAGTTCCTTAACTTCCATGTCTGTTATATGTGTATGCATCGCAAAAGAAGCATGGTCGCAGTTCAGTGACTGAAACGAGTGAAGGGTAAAAGATGAATGGTTCCTTGCAGCTATAATAGATGTCGTGCAGTTTGAGCAAGTGCAAGCTCTGGTGCATATTGTTGTTATTTAATTGGGGGTGAACTGCACTGGAAACGGTTATGAGGGGTGTGTCTAGAGTGGAAGTTATGTAATGGGCCGCTCGGATGATGCAGCTGCTGCAACTGCAGTTTGAATGGGGTGGCGGTGGTGACAGCGGCAGTGCTTGTGCGGGTGGTGGTGGTGGTGATGTCAGTGTTGGTGGCGGCGACAGTAGCAGTGGTGGTGGTGGCAGCGATGGGCTGCGGTAGATGTTGTGCAACTGACCACTCGGTCACTTGTAAGGAGCTAGTACTGTGTCTGTTTGGGCATTATAGTTGTCCGGTGAAGGTGAAGATGATGATGATGATGATATAGCTATGATTGCTAACAAGAAGAATGGGGATAGTAATGATGATGATGGTGAAGATGATGACAGTGACGATGTTGATGATGGTGATGATGACACCGATGGTGATGATGGTTATGAAAACGATGATGATGATGATGATGCAGATTGTGTTGATGATGGTGATGATGATGTACATTGTAATTATAATTATTATGATGACCATGAGGGTGTTTGCTGGGGGGTGGGGGGTAGTAATAATAATAGTGATGACCATGATGTTAGTGATGATGATATTGCAGCCTCTGGTAATGCTGGTTATGATGATGATGATAATGTACATCATGATTATAATTATTATGATGATTGTGCAGATCATCGTGACGACTGTTGTAATGATAATTGCGGTGATGGTAAATGACAATGATGCTAATGATTGTAATGATGAAGATGGTGGTAATAATGATGGTGGTAGTGGTGGTGGTGGTGGTGGTGATGATGATGACAATGATGATGATGATGATGATGATGATGATAATGATGATCTCATTAACAAGAAGCAAAAATTCATTCTTGTGTGAGAGGAGTAATTAGTAATCAATCACATTTCTGCAGATTAACTAAACTATTCCTCAATTTCCAGCTTTGCTCCTTCCCCCTCTCCCCATCAACCACCACCACCATCACCACTACATTTCACCTTTTTTTTTTCTACAATTTTTTTTTTTTGTAGCATGTTTTTTGCACCCAGCTAATTAAAGGTGCACCCAGAGTAGTATGCCACACCTTTAACGAGATGAACCCTTCCAATGTGGATTTTTGTTTTTTGTTTTTTTTTGTGACACCACTTCCTTCACTGCTACATCTGCCACCACCTCACCACAAACCACAACTCTACAAGAGATACCATAAACACATCCCTACATGTGCTATTTCATTGCTGCAATCTCACCTCAAGCACCACCACTCAACTACAGCCCCTGCTACCTGACTATAACACCACCACAGCCATCATAACATCATTTTCAGCTTTTTTCACTCAACCCTGGATGGGATGCTAGTCCCTCACAGGGTTAACTTCCTGTCTATTACTGGGATTCATTTACAGCTGAGTGCAGTGCATGAAATGAAGTTTGACCTCAAGGAAGCGCATATCCCACAAATTTTACTAACATCAATAAAATATACAATATGACCCCCTACTTCTTGTGTAAAGGCATGTGGCTTAGTGGTTATATAAACTATGCCAAGACAGTCACTGGAGCACAATGCAGCCCTCGGACTTGTTGGACCCTGTCAGGCCAAACAATCTATGCCAGCATGGAGAATAGATGTTAAATGGTGGTGGTGGCAGCGGCGGTGGCTTGCTCAAGGACACAACGCGTCGCCAGGAATTGAACTCTCAACCTTACGATCGTGAGCCGAATGCCCTAACCACTAAGCCATGCATCTTCACATAACAGACATACATGCACACGGTATAACACATACACACGGTATAACACATACACACCGTATAACACATGCATGTGAACATATACAAACTAATGCATATTTCTATTTTTCAAAATTATTTTACTATTATATAAACATGAATGAATACACAGACACACACACACACACATACGCATGTATGTATATAATGCTATATAAAATTTTTTCCTGTTACTTTTCAGGGAAGTGGGTTTGAAGAACCAGTGAAGTTAACAATTGCAAGGAAATCTTCCTCCAGTTCATATCAGTCCTGACAGAGAAAGCCAGAAGTGTGAGACAGTTATTTGGAGGAGACACATGTGAATATATTTAAAAAAATCTTTCTTTTTTTTTTTTTTTTTTTTTTTTTTTTTTTTTTTTTGAATAAAGAAAGAACAACAATGAGTGTGAAAGAAGAAGTTTTTACTTGCCATATATGTGAAGAGGTCTTTCCAGAAGATTCTCTCTTACAGGATCATGTTATCATCCATCAAGATAATGTTTCTTATCGCTGTGACATCTGCCAGAAAGATTTCTGCAAATATTCCGATGCTTGTGTCCATCTGAAACCCATTGCTAATCCCAGGCTGTTTCACTGCGATGTGTGCTCGAAAGAATTTGTCACAAACAAGAACTTGAAAAGACACTTGAGGACACACACCGGAGAGAAACCCTACAACTGCGAACTGTGTGGCAAACACTTTGCTCAGGCGTCATCATTGAAACGACACATGAAAGCACACAGTGGCGAGAAACCATATTCTTGTGAAGTGTGTGGAAAGAAGTTTCTTGCTGGAAATGATTTAAAGAGACATAATCGAACGCATACTGGTGAAAAGCCATTTGCGTGTGATATCTGTGGCAAACGATTTGTTCAGAATACAGATTTGAAACGGCATAATAAAGTACATGTCCGTGAAAAGAATTTTCCCCGTGAACCGCTAAAGAAAGACACTGCAAGTTTCAAATCTAAAACCACAAAAAAATTACCTACAACGTATCCTATTGAGAAGCAATACTGTTGTCAAATATGTACAAAGGTATTCCCGAAATTTTCAAAATGGGCCAATCACGTTCGTAGCCATCCTGGTGAAAAACCTTATTATTGTGAACTGTGCAAAAAGAAATTTGCACAGGGTTCTTCTTTAAAGCGACACATCAGAGCCCATTCGGGGGAGCGTCCTTTCTCCTGTGAAGTGTGTGCAAAGCGATTTGCTGCCAATAACGACTTGAAAAGACATGCACGTACACACACAGGTGAAAGGCCTTACATTTGCAATGTCTGTGGAAGAGGATTCGGTACGAACAATGATCTGAAAAGACATTTGAAAATTCACACTGGAGAAAAACCTTTCCATTGTAAAGAATGTGGGAAAAGCTTCCTGACAAATTCTAGGCTACAGTATCACTTAAGATGCCACTCTGGGCTGAATCTAACCTGTAAAGTATGTAAAAAAGTTTTTCTAAAAAGTTCGACCCTGAAGAGTCATCTTTTGATACATAACAGAGGAGTTTGTGATAAGGATTCTCCTAAGACAATTCCACTGATAAGGACTAAGAACGGTGAAGAACAGAGGAATTACATTTGTTCTATTTGTAAATTAACCTTCCAAACTCATATTGAATTAGGTCGTCATGTCAGAACACACAGTGAAAATCGAAATTTGAATTGTGAAATACCTGGAGACGGTTTAACTCCACATCATTTTCTGTCAGTGAACAACAGTGTGATTGACAATGTGAGCCGAGTGGCCAACACTTGTGAACCTCTAAGTGAACTTAAGGCTGGAAACAATTTAATCGTTCATGAGAAACGGTTGACGAATAAAGAATCGTATGCCTGTGGCATTTGTCAAAAATCTTTTGTAACTCAGAACAACCTAAACAACCATGTAAGGATTCATACTGGGGAAAGGCCCTTTCCTTGCAAGGTGTGTCGGAAAAGATTTATAACAAACAATAACTTAAAGCGGCACAGTCGAACCCACACAGGTGAGAGACCATTCTCATGTGAAGTTTGTAGCAAAAGCTTCCTGACGAGCAATGATTTGAAAAGACATAATAAAACACACACAGGTGAGAGACCCTTTTGTTGTACGATATGTACAAAGGGATTTGTTCAAAATACTGATTTGAAGAGACATATGAAAGTGCACCTTCGTGAAAAGAAACAAGACACCGAGTTGCCGCTTAAGAAAGACAGTGTCGTCAGTTTTAAGATGCACAAAGGTTTGCTCTCCTCTGACAAAGTGCATCGTTGCCAGATATGTAATAAAACTTTCCTCAGGTATTACAGATTGAGGATTCACCTAAGGACACACACTGGAGAAAAGCCTTACAATTGTAGGACTTGTGGCAAAGGTTTCACGACTAGTTGCAACCTTAAGAGACACACAAAATTTCATGCTGGAGAGAAACTTTTCTCGTGTGAAATTTGTGGCAAGAATTTTGTCATGAACTGTGATTTGAAAAGACATATTCGAATTCACACAGGTGAAAAACCTTACTCTTGTGGTATCTGTCAGAAACATTTCACCACCAGTAATGTCTTGAAAAGACACAACAAAATCCACATGAAGGGTGATTTTTACCCGGGTACCCAATGTCAAGAGAACTTTGTTAATCCCAGTGATTTTAACATCCATTTAGGGATGCACAGTTTGGTTGATCCCATTCTACTTGAAAACAAAAAAACTTTTTGAGGCTAAAAAAAAAACTGTTACTATTGTATGATGACACATGTATAAAAGTTTTAAATAAGTGACTTCCTTTGAGTGTGTTCTTCTTAAAAATAGTGGTTGGTATTTTATCTGTTTGTTCGTTTCTTTCTTCTTTTTCATATGAATTTATTACTTATCAGCTCCAATGGTTTCACAGAGACTCAGTAGCTCTCTTCTTGCACACACATACATACACACTCTCACATCCAAGTTTGAGTAAGCACCACAAGCAAGAGAATAAGTTTTCCAAACAAGATACTGTATTCCACCTGATGCTTTCAACCTATTTTCATACAAGGAGATTTAATTTCAACCATATAAGCCACCAAACACTCGTCAGTTTACAATCAATCCTACACTCCACCAACATCACAAATCTGTTCAGTCTCTTTGCTCTCATTTGCTCTGTTGCAGCCACCAAGATATGATACTAGAAATTCAGTTGCCTTACCAAACAGAACAATATTATGATTGCGGTGATAGATACAAACCCATAACACTTTAGTTATTTAGCATTTGTAACTTCCTATGCACAAACTTAAACTTAGGCTCTTGTCATGCTTCACAGTTGCTTTGTTAGAGGTGTAAATGAGACATCCATCTCTAAAAGCATAAGAATGAAATAGTTACGTTTATATATTCATTTTGCAAGATTCTTGATGTGAATTTGTGTGTTGAAACTGATATTGTTGTATTTGGGGATGGTCATGTTGCCAGATTTAACTATATTTAAGTTTTAAAAAAACCTTCCATCATAAGTTTTTATGTAATGACATTTTGTAAAGTGTTAAAATTTCATAGACAGTTATTTTACTGACATGCAGGAGTCATCATCATCATCGTTTAACGTCCACTTTCCATGCTAGCATGGGTTGGATGATTTGACTGAGGACTGGTGAACCAGGTGGCTACACCAGGCTCCAATCTGATTTAGCAGAGTTTCTACAGCTGGATGCCCTTCCTAACGCCAACCACGTTGATATAAAGCTATTGTGTGATTTTAGTGAAATGGAAGGTTCCAATTTTAGATGTGTATGTGGTAAGCGTTTTAGTGGTGGCTGGGTAGTACAACATACAGCCACATATGCAATGCAGGTTCAATTCCTACTTAACTCCATTGATAAAAACTTGCCTGTTGCCCACTTCTACAGAATGGTCGCTAGAAAAGCGGAAAATTTGAAGGCAAAACAAACAAGCGGTTTCTGATTCGTTGTTTCTGTTATCGAATGAGCACATAATCGCAACAAGCATTGACCATCATTTGCCTCTGAGTGAACCCCACTTCAAGGAAGGAAACTGCAGAAGGAAACAGCTACGATTTCACTTGGCCTGACAGATCTTCTCAAGCACAACATGCCGCCCAACATATAATTCATTGAAATATGGTCATGATAGACTTAAGTCTATTCACATCACTTGTTTTGCACATGGTTTCTAGGTGTACTCAATAACTGTTATGATGTGCGTGTACCTGTCAGGTGTAAAATAGTATTACCCAAATAAATAATTTGGATGGTGGTTATCTAAAATAACCTATTGCAGAATATATGTTCACACAGCATGCACTCTGTACTACTTGAATGTAGGTTCAATATTAAACTAACCCACATCACACTAACTCAGTAACCAATATGGTTGACCAACACTATCAACTGTCCCTGACAGTTGACACAGTTCTTATTCATTGAAATTCGTTAGTCCACTTTCTGTCATGAGGGGGTGTGCAGGATTCTCCCACAACAATAACCCAGCAAGAAGTGAACTCTCTGATTTGTCCTCACCTCACCACTGGAAAAAATCAAATCTTCACTTATGTCCCAATGAAAGGTTACAGAAGTTTTTTTCATTTCTTCTTGTGTTAAATCAGGCATAAGTAACAGGTAGGTTACTTAGATGTTCTCCGTGGGTTTTGTACCTTTGGAAAAAAATTTTTTTCTAATTCAATGTCCTTGTGGGATTATTAAATCCATGATAATCTTAGATGGCTTTTAGTATAAAGATTTAATTTTAGCTGACATAAGCATTACCAGGTGAAGAAAATGGAGTAGTGATGGGGAGATGTAAGGATATATATATATTTTTTTGGGAGGATAAGATATAATATACACGAGATCATCATCATCATCGTCGTTTAACGTCCGCTTTCCATGCTAGCATGGGTTGGACGATTTGACTGAGGACTGGTGAAACCAGATGGCTACACCAGGCTCCAATCTGATTTGGCAGAGTTTCTACAGCTGGATGCCCTTCCTAACGCCAACCACTCCGAGAGTGTAGTGGGTGCTTTTACGTGCCACATGTAAAAAAAACTTTGGTGCTGGTGCCATGTAAAAAAAGCATCCTGAAAGGATGAAAAGTAAAGTTGATCCTAGTGGAATTTGAACTCAGAACATGAAGAGAGACGAAATGCTGCTAAGTGTTTTTGCCCAGCATGTGAACACTTCTGCCAGCTTGCTGCTTTAACCATGGAGAAATATTACCTTGCTTGGAAACAGGTGAGGGTTGACAACAGGGAGGGCACCCAGCTGTAGAAAATCTGCTTCAACAAATTCTGTCTGAACTATGAAAACATGGAAAAGTGGACACTAAATGATGATGATAACTGATTTGATTGAGCTAAAGCAATAAAAACTACAATAGGACCCAAGAAAATTTGAGCTAAAATTAGTGATTGCTGTGGCCCAGGTGGGCCATCGGTGGTACTAATTACCAAAGTGTTTAGGGTCTACTGTGAGTTTTATAAGACCAAAGGAAGTTACCTAATTATTTTTACTCAAGACAAGCTAAAACAAACAATTAAAAGTAAATCTTTTGTCAGCCTGGAATCGAACTCGGTATCTTGGGGTTAGTAGCCCGCGCTATTAATCACCACGCCATATGCCCATGGCAGAGTGGTTAAGAGCATATGGCTTAGTGGTTAAGAGCGCAGGCTACTAACCCCAAGATTCCGAGTTCGATTCCAGGCAGCAACCTGAATAATAATAATAACAATAATAATAATAATAATAACAACAACATTGAAAAATACCTTAGGATTGAAAACCCAGGTTCGAAATTTCCCCAAGACACCTGATGAAGGCTGGAGGGTATATCAGCCAAAACGTTGTGTTAACAACAAACAAGATGAGGACAAATATCCTTCAAATGTAAACAATGTAAATAATTCCTCATCTCTTAACTATAGAACTGAAATAAACATTATGTTTGACAGAGTTATTTGAATGCTAAAAGGTTAAGACACTAAGGTGCCACTTGGAACTGCTAGAAGCAGCAGCCAGATATTACCCATCAGCACAAGGCCTCCCATGCTGGACAGGTCAAAGGATAGAAGCCAGACTAATATTCCAGAAATAGAAATGAGTTTTGTTTAAGGCTAATTACAGAAGCATCAATGACAACCCGAAACCAACAACACCTGGGAGAGGAAGGCCTACAACCCATTCTTGAGAATGATAGAGAAAAGAGTCAATGGCCTATGCGCTAAAGCGAGTGAAGAGCTTAAATAAGTAAGTACATGTCAACATCTTTTCTTTCTTAGAAAAAATGCTGGGTGGAGATTAGGTAGTGTAGGCCTAGATATAAAAAGACATAAGATGGCCCTTTGATTGTAGGGTTGATCAACCAGGTCATCCTGGGGCTAAAAACAACAGCAGTTTGAATGCAATTCTGAATGTTTTAATGACCCCCAAATAATTTCTAACACAGGTATTCCTGTTTACTGATTTGTTATGTCTTCTCTGAACTAAAGATATTTAAAAGTTAGTGAGTTACTTGGCAGGGTGGGTTACATAACCTGCATAGTCTTCTTGTCGAGTCCACTTCACATTTAAATACTGTATTCGATGGCATAAAAAACACACCAGAATATTAGGTGTACTTCCATGCCAGCAGTGTTGTCTAAAGAGAGAAAAATGAGAGTTGATACAGTCCAGGCATCAGTGTTGTCACAGTTTTGTTTGATTGCCATCAAAACACAGCAGTATCTGTTCCAGCTCTCTCTGTGTTTCTGGTTTGACAATCTAATAAAGCTAATGAATATAATACATTAGTTCATTGCCCTCGACTTGTATCTTATTTATCAACCCCGACCTCAACCAGATTTGAACTCTGAGCATTGAGATTTGCATCTAGTACTACTAAGCTTCTTGGTCTGATGGCCTAATAAATCTGCTTAGTCCATTGCCTTTGATTTGTACTTTATTTTATCAACCCCAAAAGGATAAAAGACAAGGTTGACTTCAACAGGATTTGAACTCTGAGCATAAAGATTTACAACCAATACTACAACACAGTCATCCTGCCAAACCATTCTTTTATATTATGTAGCCATAGTCTTGTTTTCCAGAATATGGTGTAAGTCAAAAAAGTAAGATGCTATGATGATGCTTGCAACACAAATTATCATCATTTATTGTCCACTTTTTCCAGCTTGCATGGGTCAGACAGAGTTTATCAAGGCAGATTTTCTAAGGCCAGTAGCCCTTATCGCCAATGCTCAGCTGTTACCAAGCAATATTTTCTCATAGCTAGACACACAAAACTGCGGCACCAATGTTATCCAAGGAAAAGGCAAAGGAGCCGATACAGCTTGGCACCTGTGATGTCACAGCCCATATCTACAGCTGAGTGAACTGGAGCAATGTGAAATAAAGTATCTTGCTGAAGAATACAACACAGCCCAGTCTGAGAATCAAACTCACTATCTCATGATTGTGATCCCGATGCTCTGACCATCAAGCCATCTGGAGTACTGCCTTGAAGGACTTAAGTGGAACAAATCGACCTCAGCCCTGTACTTAAGTACTCTTTTTTTTAAAGCTTGGTACTTGTTGTCAAAGTATCAGGCTACAGGGACATAAACAAACCATCTCCGGTTGTCAAGTGGCAGAGATGGGGGGTGGGACAAACGCAGACAAAAAAGACACACACATATAGATGTATACATATATGATAGGCTTCTGCACAGTTTCCGTTGATTGAATTTACTCACAAGGCATTGATCAGCCTGGAGCTATAGTAAAAGACACTTGTTGTCCATGGTGCTGTGCTGTGGGACTGAACCCAAAACCACAAGGTTGCAGAGCAAGCTTCTTATTAACACAGCCATGCCTGTACCTAATGACGGGGGGGGGG
>NC_068994.1:6637239-6640290 GCF_001194135.2 Octopus bimaculoides
AAACACAAGAGGTGCAATGAGGAATGGTAGTGAGGGAAGAACATGGATTGTAACAGGGTGATTTCTAGTGTTTATCATTTTGCTGGAGGAACACTGGAGGATTTGAACCTGATACTGCGAGCTAATAAGGCCCTCAGCTGCGTCTGTAAGTTGTCTACTGAATGAGTTAATGAAAGAGGAATCTCTTCACAGTTGCTTAGCCATCATCATCTTTACCCTCCTCCTCCTCCTCCTCATCATCATTTAATGTCTGTTTCCCATGCTGGTATCGGTTGGTTGGTTTCATAGGAGCTGGCAAGACCAGGAATTGCACCAGGTTCCATAGCCTGTTTTTGGCTTGGTTTCTATGGCTGGATGCCAACCACTTCACAGAGTGTACTGGATGCTTTTTACATGACACCGTCTCCAGTTCTTTTTACATGGTACCAACACCAGTTCTTTTTACATGGTACCATCACCAGTGCTTTTTATGTAGTGCCAGCAGCAGTACATTTTACATGGCATGTAAAATGCACTGGTACCAGTACCCACCCACTACTGTCTTGAAAAAAAAATGTACAAGCATAAAGAAAGAATCAAAGAAAAAAAGGACTCGTTATATTGAATGTTATCAATAATATCGAGTAGAAACAAGGGCTGCTTCAGTTCCACAGAACCTTTACACAAGCTGCCGCTGCTTAGCCATATTGGGTAATATTACCTTGCTTGGAAACAGATGAAGGTGAGTGACAGGAAGGCACTTGGCTGTAGAAAAATCTACCTCAAGAAGCTTTGTTCCACCCATGCAAGCATGGAAAAGTGGATGCTATGGATGGTAAATGATGATGACGATGATGGTGATGATGATGATGATGATGATGATGATAATGATGATGATATTGGATAATGCAATCCTAGATATGCTGTTTCGGAATAAAGATGGAAATGGCTTTGATCATCGGTCTGCAGAATCGGTAATTGACTAAAAACTACAGAATGAAATATCCCGTTTGGCTCTCTTACTATCAGCTGTGGTGTTTGTGGTGGTGGCGTTGAGAGATATAAGCAATGTTATTCGTAGAGGAAGGCAAGGAGCTGGCAGACTCGTTAGCATGCTGGGCAAAATGCATTGTGGCGTCCATCTTCACGTTTTGAGTTCAAATTCTGCTGATGTTGACTTCACCTTTAATCCTTTCGGGGGTCAATAAAATAAGTACCTGTTGTGTACTTGGGTACCTGTAATTGACTTTCTGCCTTCCTTGAAATTACTGGCTTTGTGCCAAAATTTGAAGTCAATATTAGTAGTAGTAGTAGTAGTAGTGGTAGCGGTGGTGGTGTGGGAGTGGTTATTTAACCTTGGGCCAGTCTTCACTGAGTAGCCCTATGCTCAAAAGCATCCTGGCTATATCAGTGCTGTCCTTTCCTTGGGCATTGCCTGCCCAGGGCTATATTATTACATGTGTCCCTCCCTTTTTAAGATGTCATGCTTTTATTTGAGCTTGAGTTTTGGCTCCAGTACAAAATCCAAACTTTGTTGCAGTGAGGTAGCTCCTGTGCTTCAATGTGTGTGTGTTCGTGTCCCTCTGTCTTGATATTATGTGTTAGTTATAAACAACCGTGACCACCGTACAAGCAGACTCCCTAGCTTCCAGTCTTCCGTAAAACTATGTCCAGCTATGGAGGTTGGCAGTAGTAAAAGCATTCCAACCACAGAAAATCTATCTCAATGAATTCAGTCTAGTCAATGCAAGTATAGAAAAGTCGACGTTAAAACGATGACGACGATGATGATGACCCAGTGCTGTATGACAACTCGCTTTGAGTCGTGCAGTGATATCTTAGAACACTTGCTATAATATTTCATATGGAATGACAGCAGAAAATTTAATATTTTAAGATCTAATATTATATTACTGAGAGAGTCAATGGAGGTGTCCCCCGTATAGCTACAGCTCGTAGATTAAAACAGGTAAAACAAAAGTAATATTGATGATGAATTTATACATCCAGGATATATATATGCCCATTGCAAGTCTGGACTACATTTGAAACTCGATTTTTTACACAGGCCGAAGTCCTGAAAATTGAAGGAGGAATATAATGGATTAGATCACATCGACCTAGTATTTGACTGGTACTTTATTTTACCGAACCCAGAATGATGAAAGGCAGTATTGACCTTGGTAGGATTTGAGCTCAGAACGTAAAGGATCTAACTGTATAAGTAATTTTTGTTTGCCGTCGTAAGGCTGTAACGCTACTTTTAACAATTCGATCGATGGCCTTGAGACACATCGAAGCATCACGTACAGCGAACTTAAGTTGTTCTTGTTGAGTTCTGTGACAACCGCGATCATGTAGATCTATGATCAAAAGCATTCCAACCATGTCTATCCCGGCCTTCTTTCTTTTCTTAAACACTGTATTTAAAACTACATCGTCGAATGTGTTTCCCCCTTTTAAGATTGTTGTGTAATACGAAAGAAATTCGGCTGCTGTTTCTAGCAAATCGAAGGACCATATGAAGGCCTCTGCATTCGTTCGCCTTACATTAAATACATTTGTTTAAGACACAAATCAACGAGTTGTTCCTTGCTCTACAAAGGAATGACATAGTTTTGGTTTGTTTTATTTTGTAACAAGAATTGTATATTGTTAAACATTAAAAGAGTGTGTGTATATATGTATGTATGCATGTTTGTAAACCAATGAACGGAACCCTCGGTCCTTGAGTCACTCTGACTTCTACCGATTATTAATAAGAGATATATTTACTCATGCTTTGAGCACACACACACACACACACACACACATATACATATTATATATATACGCACACAGATAGACACACGTATATGTATGTATGTGTCCAGGCCGGAGATGTATGACGAAAAATAACTATTACAAAAGTAAGAAATAGTTTGAAACATTGTTATCGAAACAAACAAAACTAATAAACACAAGAATTTATCTGGACAGAAACAAACAAACAAAAAAGTTGATATATAAACTTAAAAAGAAATTTAGTGGTAAGGTCATAAGTTTCTGACATCACACCTACACTTAGGAAAC
>NC_068994.1:6641071-6644568 GCF_001194135.2 Octopus bimaculoides
ATATATATATATATATATATATATATATATATAATCAGTGCTGGGTACTCTGGTTGTGATGGGTGTGTGTGTATGTAATGCAGGTTGTGAAGACATCATCCAAATTTTTTTCTTTAACTGGGATTGAAAACAATTAATAACACTACTAGCGAATCGAGCCACTAACTTCTTCAGGTCTGATCCTGTCTGCTATGACTTATTTAAAATAAAGTCATACTTTTATTTATTTCTTTTAATGACGTTTTTACATTGCAACTAATTGATGTTTCTGGTTTTTCTTTGTAAATTTTGTTTTTAATTTGCAGCCGGTTCCAATTAAAATAGGGTGACATTTTTCCCCTGTTCACCGTGCCAGTCCCTATGGTGTCTGTTCTTGGTAGTGTTTACTGCCTAATTTTTTTTTCTTCCCCCCCACATCGCATTCAACACCCGGGGACTTTACTGGCTGTGATCTGTTGAACAGACATCGATACATAGGCCTTTTTCCATCCACGAACAACACCTATCTACATCGTTGTTCCACTGACATCTTTGATTTCAGTTGGAATTTCTGCAATGGAGTCATTCTGAGACAGCGAAAAAAGGGGCAAAAATAAATGCCATTTCTTAAAGCAAGGTAAGTTGAAAGGGGAAAAGTGGGTTTAACCAGTTGATACTACTGCTAATGGTTTTACATTCTGTTACTAGCACCACCAACGTTCTACTTTAATAAGCTTTACTTCGTCTTCACTTTTATTACACATTCTATGATAAAACATATAAAGCATTATATATATATATATATATATATATATATATATATGTGCAGATATTAATATATATATATATGTGTGTGTGTGATATGCAGATATTAATATATCTCTCAGTTTATCTTTTATAGAAGCTGCTTTTCTTCTTCTCTCTCTCTACCTCTCGTGTTCACACATACACACACACACACACATATATATATATATATATAATTATTTACCAAAGTAGTACTCAATTCGAAAAGCACAACGCGAAACATGGAGTTGTAACGATGGAAATATCGCAGGCTTAATTGTTTATTTATAAATATAATATTTGTATGTTAATTTCAACAGATAGGATGGTGGGGAAAAAAATAAGAGACGAATAAGGAACGAATTAAAATTCATAGACACCACATACACACTTGTAGACTCTTGATTTTTACATATATATATATGTATGCCGTATAGTATATATGTATACATACATCTGCATAAATATATACACTTGATATAGTTATTAGCTTACAGTCGCATATTTTATACGAAATATATTTGACATGAGAGCATCTGGAGTCGGCTTGCTCACACTCTGTCCCTCCTCCCACTTTCTCACACCACCTCTATCTCTTACTTCCTTACTTTCTCTCACATAGTCTCTCCTCTATACATACACATACTCACACACTATCTCTCTCTCTCTCTCACATACCGTGTCTCACTTTCTCATACATATACACACACACACACTGTTTTTCTTTCTCTCTCGCACATTCTCTCACTTTCATACACTCACACACATACACTAATCTGTAGCTCTTTCTCTCCTTTCGTACACTCACGCACACACACATACACTATCTATAGCTGTCACTCATACACACACAGACACAAGATTCTCACAAAAATTAAGAAACAACAAAAAAAGCAACAAAAATATAAAATTAAGACGAAAAGTAAAACGAAACAAAGACTGCAGATTCTGGTTGGAACTGCCTGTTGACTGCCACCATCATTGACAGACTCTGACCCCACCTCTATAATAATATTAGATCCCCGCTTTAGAAGAGCCATAAGCTGAGGCGGCGGCACTCCTCCTCGTTCTTCACAGAACTGTAAGACCTATCATGGCCGGACATTATTCGTGTTATAACCCTGATCAAGCAACTTAAAGCTCAAAAGCATCGTTCCTGTCATGACCATCCCATCTTTTTAGTTTACGAGCGACATCTAAGCTATCGTTATGCAATATGTCCTTTTGCTATTTATTTCAGACATAGGATGTGATGTGAGGGAGGGATTTGGTTGCTATGTGTTGCAGGTCGGTTAACCGTGTAGAGGTTCCTTCATTGCCTTATGTGTGTGTGTGTGTGTGTGTGTATCCTGACCATCTCGTCATGTTCCAAACGACATCCAGGATACCACAATCCAATATGTCCTACCTACTTTATTATTTTTTTTTAAACCTAGGATGCGATATGAAGAACAGTTGGTTGCTATTTCTAGCAGTTCATGAAGGCTTCCTCATTGCCTTGTGTGTGTGTCCGTGTGTCGTGACCATCTCGTCTTTATTATTTTCCAAACGACATGCAAAAAAATATCACAATCCAATGTGTACTTCCTTCTCTATTTTTTTTTTAGTTCGTAGGGGAGATTTAGTTGCTGTTTTTAGCAGGTCAAGCAACCACAGAGAAGCGTCCTCATTGCCTTGTGTGTGTGTGTGTGTTTGTCTGTGTGTCCTGACCATCTCGTCTTCATTATTTTTCCTAACGACATGCAAGGTATCACAACCGAATATGTCCTTTCTCTCTCTCTCTCTCTTTTTTTTTTTTTAGACAGTACGATGCGATATGAGCGAGATTTAGATTTTTTTGCTATTTCTAACAGGTCGATTAACTACGTAGAGGCTCCTTCATTCGGCTATGTGTGTAGTGTGTGTGTGTGTGCTGGGCTAAATGGGCTGTATTACTGTTGCTATTATGTACTACGTGTATTGGTGAAGAGAGCCATCAGGGGAGCTGTGGTCGCTTGATCTGCAAGAATTCGTAATCGAGCTCTCTTTGGAAATCATCTCATAACGTCTTCAGATAAGCAAAACACATTAGACTGCGTGACATAACTGCCGCTTATAGTACCTCCCCTCCGTCCGACGTATTTGCCTCATATACTATACGATGCCAGTATGGAATAATATGGCCAAGTGATATATATATATATATATTGTGTGTGTGTGTATATATTTTTCTGTTATTTATTTTCAGCAAAGGTGCTATAGTTACTAGGTAGCGATGGTGAAATGTTATACTTAGGATAAATTTCAAATAGCTTGGAACACACAGATACACCTGCGCACGCACATACACACAGACACACACACACACACTATATATATTATATATATAAATACACATACGTACATAAACACAAATACGTATGTATGTGAGTATCTATATGTGTGTTTGTGTGTATATTTGTGTATATATATATATATAGACTGGCTCTTGTGCGGGTGGCACGTAAAATACACCATTTTGAGCGTGGTCGTTGCCAGTACCGCCTGACTGGCCTTCATGCCGGTGGCACAAAAAGCACCCACTACACTCTCAGAGTGGTTGGCGT
This sequence comes from Octopus bimaculoides, assembly GCF_001194135.2. Lineage (NCBI taxonomy): Eukaryota > Metazoa > Mollusca > Cephalopoda > Octopoda > Octopodidae > Octopus > Octopus bimaculoides. The sequence continues at coordinate 6,644,422 of NC_068994.1, forward strand.
TAGGAAGGGCATCCAGCTGTAGAAACTTTGCCAAATCAGATTGGAGCCTGATGTAGCCATCTGGTTTCACCAGTCCTCAGTCAAATCGTCCAACCCATGCTAGCATGGAAAGCAGACGTTAAGCGATGATGATGATGATGATATATA
>NC_068994.1:6644602-6663122 GCF_001194135.2 Octopus bimaculoides
ATATATATATATATATATATATATATATACACACATACATTTTTCACATACACACCCACCCACATCTTTACATACCTTCCTTGGACACAGGTGGGGGTTGGTGACAGGAATGGCATCCGTCTGTAGATGTGCTTCAACAAATACAGACCTACACACACACACAGGTGTATGAATGTTATGTATCCATCCACCTTCTCCACCTACTATTCCTGGAAGAGTTGTTGGGACAGGGACCTCAGGCACCTCCTCCATAGGATCCAATCAGAAGCAACTCTCATTAAATTTTTCCAACTGGATTCCTGAGTGCAACCAATTTAAGACTACAGATATTATCCACCTATCTCATTCTTGGTCTACCCCTAGGGATACATTGGATTTTCCCTGAAACAGCTGTAAGACTTTATACATAAAATATAATTCTAACTTTGCCATTGGTCTCTTCATCTTTTTCTTTCTCTATACATATATATATATATATATATATATATATATATATATAAAAATATATATATATATATATATGTATATATATATATGTATATATATATATGTATATATATATATGTATATATATATATATGTATATATATATATATGTATATATACATATATATATACATGTATGTATACACATACATAACATAATATATCAGTTTGGATTGTAATGACCATGGTTATCAATTGTGTTGCCTCTACCAGTGATTCATGTCACCTGATGAAACGGCTGGTGATTTAGCATATAAAGTAACAAAAATTATGTAATATCATATATATTATGTAATGTCATGCGCAGACAAAGTAACATGCTATTGAAACATATGTTGCATGACTATCTTTTTATTTTCATTTATTGTGTACACACACACACACACATACCATCATTATCATCATCATCATCATCACCACCTCCATTGTTTTAAATGTCCACTTTTCCATGCTTGAATGTGTCAGGTCAAGTTTATTGAGGCAGATTTTTGTATAACCAGATGCCCTTGCTGTTGCTAACTGTCACCTGTTTCCAAGCAAGGTAGTGTTTCCCCATGACCAGACATGTTTTTGTATAAGAAACTCCCATATTTTTCTAACCTAATTTTTGATAAAAAAGGGGTTTCTTATACACGTTAAAATATGGTAATTGACCCAAAATTTGTGGCCTTCTCTCTAAATTACAAATATTTCTTTTCTGTTTTCACTATCATTCACAGACATCTTTATAAAATCATAAAACAACAAAAACAAAACAGTACAGCACCTATGACGAATAAATTACCTGCATCAGTTGTCAATTGCCAGGACACTGCACCCTTCAAAAATTCCTTCTCCTGTTATGTCAAATACACCTTTTCTTCTTTATACGTCTTTTAATACTCTTTTACTTGTTTCAGTCAGTTGACTGCGGCCATGCTGGAGCACCGCCTTTAGTCGAGCAAATCGACCCCAGGACTTATTCTTTGGAAGCCTAGTACTTATTCTATCAGTCTCTTTTGGCGAACCGCTAAGTTACGGGTACGTAAACACACCACCATCGATCGGTTGTCAAGCAATGGAGGGGGGGACAAACATATATACACACACACACACATACATATATATATACATATATACGACGGGCTTCTTTCAGTTTCCGTCTACCAAATCCACTCACAAGGCTTTGGTCGGCCCAAGGCTATAGTAGAAAACACTTGCCCAAGGTGCCACGCAGTGGGACTGAACCCGGAACCATGTGGTTGGTAAGCAAGCTACTTACCACACAGTTCACTTTTCTGTCTTTTCTGTTTTATTCTGTGTACACTGCATGTATTTCTCGCCTTATTGCTGCTGCTTTCTGTTCCATCTTATAACCTTTTCTATTGAGCTTGTTGTGTAGCTGAGCACTGTGTACAATAAGCTCATTAATTATTATTATTTTTATAATTATTAAAAGAGCTGTGAGCTGCCAGAATTGCAAAAGTATTTGATGAAAAGTTTAGTGGCATTTGTTCCTGTTCTGAGTTCAAATTTCACTGAGGTCAGCTCTGCCTTTCATCCTTTCAGGGTCAATAAGATAAAGTACCAGTCATATACTGGGGTCGGTGTAAGTAACTTACTCCATCCTGCTGGCAGACAAAAAAGCATTTTGTCTGTCTTTACATTCTGAGTTCAAATTTCGCTGAAGTCGACTTTGCCTTTTATCCTTTCAGGATCAATAAAATAGGTACCAGTTGAGCACTGAGGTCAATGTAATCAATTTAACCCCTCTGCCGAAATTGCTGGCCTTGTGCCAAAATTTGAAACCATTATTATTACTAAGGCGGCGAGCTGGCAGAATCGTTAGCACACCGGGCGAAATGCTTAGCGGTATTTCGTCCATCTTCACATTCTGAGTTCAAATTACACCAAGGTCAACTTTGCCTTTCATCCTTTTGGGGTCAATAAATTAAGTACCAGTTGTGTACTGGAGTAGATGTAATCGACTATCCCTCTCCCCCAAATTTCAGGCCTTCTGCCTAGAGTAGAAAGGATTATTATTATTAAGGTGGCAAGCTGGACAAAATGTTTAGCAGCATTTCATCCATCTCTACATTCTGAGTTCAAATTCCACTGAGGTCAACTTTGTCTTTCATCCTTTTGGAATCAAAAAAAATAAGTACCAGTTGAATATTGGGGCCAATGTAATTTAACTTACCCACTCCCTTGAAATTGCTGGCCTTGTGCCTGAATTTGAAACCATTATTATTATTATTATTATTATTATTATTATTCAACATTTGATAGTTTCAGGCAGATTTCTACTGCATTACCTGCTACACCTCCGCGTTGCTGCGGTATGTGCAGTATTGTGTGTTCTTTTTGTTGTTTGGGGGAGTGCAAACTCTTCTAGGTATTATTATTATTATTATTATTATTAAATGTATTTATTTTTCTCTTTGCAGGTTTTTGTTTTTACTTTTAGATCCAGAGTATGTCTGAAAATGGGTCCAAATTCTTCAAAATGTAGTTAAAGAACTTTTACATCAATTCTTCATTCTACGACCATATTATTAATCCTCTGTAGTTTCTAGTGTGATGTGTAATGGAAGATTTATCTGCAGTGACTAGTTGGAGAACAATTTTAAAATGCATTCCGAGAAGAAGCAATTTCCCTGTCAGTTTTGTAGCAAATTTTTCTCGAAGGAGTCCGATCTACGAAGACATGTCCGGACGCACACCGGAGAAAAGCCATTCTTTTGTGCAGAGTGCGGAAAGAGTTTTACCCGGAACTCTAGCCTCAAACGACATATAAAGTCGCACGAGGAAATCAACATGTTAATTGCCAACAATTACATTGAGAGATACACCGAGGATTCGGTTTCTGCTAAGGACATGGAAAAACCCCCAGATTTTTCCGACCATTACCTGCGTGTTGAGAACTCCTTCACAGGTGAACGAGTGTATACGGTGGATATTAGGGACATAGATTTGGACGATGAATTAGAATTAAAAGAACAAGAAGAGAAAGAACGGCTAGCAGAGGAAGAGGAGGACGAGGAGGAGGAAGAGGAAGAGGAGGTAGCCGAGGACAGTGATAAGGATGTGATTATTATTGAAGATCAACCGGCAGAGGAACCATCTGCTTATATGCAAGTTTGGTACGATGACGGACGAATAGATTCTCCTGAAATTCTTGCTGATAAACAATCACAGAACTCAGATGCAGGTAAGCTGCACCAGTGCGTGGTTTGCTGGGAGTGTTTCCTCGATAAATCAGACTTGAAAAGACATTCAAGAATGCATGTTGGCATAACTCAATTCCCGTGCATATTCTGTGGTAGAGAATTCTCCAAAGGTTCCGACTTGCGTAGGCACATCCGCACACACACCGGAGAGAAGCCGTTTCATTGCAACATGTGCAGCATGAGTTTTGCCAGGAACTGCAGCCTAAAGCGACATGTTAAAACGCATGCTGAAAATGCAACACAAATTTTAATCAGTGAGAAGCAGAGTTTTTCTGGTGAATTTTACCATAAAAAACCTGCAAAACCACCGAATAATGGAAACTCATATCCGTGTGCGATCTGTGGCCGAGCTTTTTCAAAGTGTTCAAATTTACAAAGACATGTGCGGACACACACAGGGGAGAAGCCATTTACCTGTAGTTTGTGTGGTTCCAGTTTTACCAGAAATTGGCACTTGAAGCGCCACGCCAAAATTCACGTTGCTGACAAAGTGATAAACTTGGAGGATAAAGTGATAGATTTAGATGAAATTGCAGACACAATATCAGATAATGTAGTTTACCAAGATGACAGTCCGGCGATAACTGAAGTGGTCCTTTACCACTGTGATATATGCAAAAAAGATTTCTCGATACGTTCTGACTTGAAAAGACACCTTAGAATACACACAGGAGAGAAACCTTTCCAATGTGACATATGTGGTCGAAGCTTTGCACGTAAATACGGTTTGAAACGGCATAGCAAAATACATAAAGAAACACAGTTTTGCAGGTGTGACCTTTGCGATATGTACTTTGGAGATAACGACAGCTTAAAATGTCACCTGAAGTGTCATACAGCTGTCACCGAAAAGGAGAAGGAAGAAAATATTCTGAAAAATGTGATGAAAGTGTTTACGAAGGGGAAGTCATTTTATTGTCAGTTGTGTAACAAGACATTTTCAAAAAACTCCGACTTGAAGCGGCACGTGAGGACCCACACTGGAGAAAAACCGTTTGTTTGTACGATTTGTACGCGTGGTTTCGCAAGGAACTGCAGCTTAAAAAGACATTTGAAAACTCATCGGGATAGTAATCTCATCAACTGGACCGTATTGTCACAGGACACACTGTTAACTTTGAAACAAGGTAGGCTTTTTTTAGCATTTTCTTAAATCTATCTTCCCACTTGTTTCAGTCATTAGACTGTGGCCATGCTGGGGCACTACCTTGAAGAATTATTAGTTGAATGAATGAATTAACCTCAGTACTTTGTAACATAAAAGTGTTAGATATATACGTTGTAGAGAGGCAGAGAGGAGAGCTGTAGTGTATGGTATAGTACAGTGTAGTATACCACTGAATGGTACATTGTAGTGTGGTGTATGGTATAGTATCTTTTATTTTTTTACTTGTTCTTGTCATTAGATGGCAGCCATGTTGGGGCACCACCTTGAACAACTTTAGGTGAATGAATCACCCTCAGTTCACAGTTTTTCAAGCCTAGCACTTATTCTATTAAACTCTTTTGCCGAACTGCTAAGTTACAGGTATGCAAACATTCCCACACTAGTTGTGAAGTGTTGGTGGGAGACCAACACAGACACATACATAAATACACACACACACAGTGGGTTTCTTTCAGTTTCTGTCTATCAAATTTACTTATAAGGCTTTGGTTGGCCTAAGGCTATAGTAGAAGACAATTGCTCGTGGTGCCATGCAGTGGGACTGAACACAGCACACAACCCGATCTGGGAATTGAACTCACTACCTTATGGTTGTGAAACCGATGCTCTAACCACTGAGCCATGCACCTTCTAATTCAAAATAATGTCAACAAATAAGTATTACATTTGACAAAGTAACCTAAATGCCAAGGGGTTAAAGCAGTTCTTAAATATGAGGAGCATCTTCAGATACAATGTACTTTTCTTTTTCTCAAAAAATATCTGAAAATAAAAAAAGAAAAATATCACCTAGGGTTCTCTATGTAAAGTTGGGCCCTTATTATATGGTTTAATGCACTAAAAAAGCTTTTCTTGAATATGCTCTGTTGAAATTAGGATATGCCTAACGTGTCTGTGCGTCTTTTATACCATCAATTACAGTATTTTAGAAGAGCGATAATGGCTAGATCAACTCTGACCAGACTTCGACTTAGAATATAAATATGTCATCATCATCGTTTAACGTCCGCTTTCCCATGCTAGCATGGGTTGGACGATTTGACTGAGGACTGACGAACTAGATGGCTACACCAGGCTCCAATCTGATCTGGCAGTTTCTACAGCTGGATGCCCTTCCTAACGCCAACCACTCCGAGAATATAGTGGGTGCTTTTACGTACCACCAGCAGTCATGTAAATAAAGAAAAAAGAAATGACATGTATTTCACCCTTTCGATACCAATCCAACCATGACCACCATTGCTTCTATGATACACATTTCCTGTTTTAAAGAAACATAAATTAAAAATTTCATTAAAATTCATGTTCCAGACACCATCTTCATCATCATCATCATCATCGTTTAACGTCCGCTTTCCATGCTAGCATGGGTTGGACGATTTGACTGAGGACTGGTGAAACCGGATGGCAACACCAGGCTCCAGTCTGATTTGGCAGAGTTTCTACAGCTGGATGCCTTTCCTAACGCCAACCACTCAGAGAGTGTAGTGGGTGCTTTTACGTGTCACCCGCACGAAAACGGCCACGCTCGAAATGGTGTCTTTTATGTGCCACCCGCAACGATCTCGCTCGAAAATCCTACAGGAGCCAGTCAGGCGGTACTGGCAACGGCCACGCTCAAAATGGTGCATCTCATGTGCCACCCGCACAAGAACCAGTCCAGGGGCACTGGCAACGATCTTACTTGGCTTGCCGGGTCTTCTCACGCACAGCACATTTCCAAAGGTCTCGGTCCGTAGTCATCGCCTCGGTGAGAATAATGTCAAAGTTATTTTACTAAAATCTATATTATTTTCAAAATTACTTGTTACGGGCCGACCAAAGCCTTGTGAGTGGATTTGATAGACGGAAACTGAAAGAAGCCCGTCATTTATATATATATATATATATATATATATATGCACAGGAGTTGCTGTGTGGTAGGTAACTTACTTACCAACTACATGGTTCTGGGTTCAGTCCCACTGCATGGCACCTTGGGCAAGTGACGTCTACTATAACCTCGGGCTGACCAAAACCTTGTGAGTGGATTTGTTAGATGGAAACTGAAAGAAACCCATCATATATGTGTGTGTTTGAACAGAAGTATACTAACAAGAGGGTTGAACACCTCAACATAATATACTAACCCGGCAGAGCACTCTGAAAGTCTTTTACATTGCTTTTTTAAGAGAATTACACATTTGGTGACATAAATGTGCCCTTCCCCATCCCCCAATAATGTCTCAGAGTATTACCCTGGGTCCTATATGTGAAGTTGGGCCTCCCTTAAGCTAATTTTGTCCCTGATGCTCCCCACTATAGGCTGATTTTAATCTAGACAGTCTCTTCACCCGAGCTGATTAAAGTTTTTGCTGTGATTTATGTTTAATTGTGGTGGGAGCTTGCTTTTTATGAAATGGGTTTCTGCTTTTTTTCCTTCTTGCATGTTTTATTACTTCAACCCTTTCGTTACCATATTTATTTTGAGATGCTCTGTGTTTCTTTCAATTAACTTTAAATATAACAAAGAATTTAGTAAAATAACTTAGTTATCATTAAACTAGTTTTAGGAACATAAATTGTGACTTTGGTGGAAGATTATAATTCAAAACTTATGAAAACAAGACATTTATACTAGAGCCAGAACCAGTTTCAGCTGGGTTGGTATCAAAAGGGTTAAACATGTAGGATTTTTTCACGATTATGATTTCTTACTTCATGTTCAATTGTAATTGCCAACTTGCTTTTTATATACAATAATGTTTTCTGCTAATTAAGAGCACTTTTGCAATGTTTTCTAATGTATTGTTTCATTGCTTTAACCCTTTAGCATTCAGATTTTTTTGTCAAATGTATTACTTATTTATTCATATTGCTTTGAATTAATCATGCATTATTTTATAACTTCAAAATTGCAATGGCATGTTTGTGTATTTTTAGGATGGCATTGTAGGGTAGGTGTAAGAGGTTGGATCTGGTCAGTTTTAACTTAAAAGTCGGTTGGATATAGCCGGATTAAATGCTAAAGCGTTAATAAGGTGGCGAACTGGCAGAATTTAATATGCTTAGTGGTATTTCGTCTGTCTTGATGGTCCGAGTTCAAATTCTGCTGTGTTTGACTTTGCCTTTCACCCTTTTGGGGGTCAGTAAAAAGTACCAGTTGATCATTGGGCTTGATGTAATCGACTTACTGCAGCCACAAAATTTGCCAAAATTGGAAAGCAATATTACACACCTTGATGCACTAAAAACATTTTATTTCCAGAATATGCAGTTGAAATTGGTATTTAATACGTTCACGTGTCTTTTATGCCATCATCATCATCATTGTTTAATGTTTCTTATTCTATGCTTGCATGAATTGGACAGAGTTGATTGAAGTAGATTTTCACAGCTACTATTTCTATCGGATAATAACCACGTAGGGGGCCTCTCGTTTTAGCTTGTATATTACATAGTGTTAAGGACAGTGGATAGTAGGCTCCCTAGAAGGTTAGATGAGGTGGTTTCTGGTATTCTGGATCTTTCCATTCTGAGTTCAAACCTTATTGAGACCTACTGTGGGTGTCATGCTTTGGTGTTCAATAAAATAAAGGGACAAAGCAGCAGTGAGCTGGCAGAGTCGTTAGCATCCCGGCTGAAATGCTTAGCGGTATTTCATCTGTCTTTACATCCTGAGTTCAAATTCCGCTGAGGTCGAGTTTGCCTTTCATCCTTTTGGGGGTCAGTAAATTAAGTACCAGTTTCATCCTGGGGTCAATCTAATTGATTGGCCCTCTCCCCCAAAATCTCGGGCCTTGAGCCTAGAGTAGAAAAGAATTATTAGCATTGCCGGCCGAAATGCCCAGTGGCGTTTCATTTGTCTTTACGTTCTGAGTTCAAATTCTGTCAAAGTCAACTTTGGTTTCCGTCCTTTCGGGGTCAATAAAATAAGTACCAGTTGGACAGTGGGTGGGGGTGGGGATGTAAACTTCCTCCCCCAAATTTGCTGGCCTTGTGCCAATAAAATAAAAGGATCAATCACCAATCAAGTACTATGATTGATTCAGTAGTTCCCAAATGTTTTCGGGCTGCCGTCCCCTTGACAATCGAGCCATATTCCTAGCGCCCCACTGATTTAATTGATCAACCCCTTTTCCCAAAATCCTTGCATTGTTGAATTTATGTTTCTAATGCTTTGGGTTCAAATCTTGCCAAGGTTTCGTCCTTTAGTGCTTGATAAAACAAAATGTCCATCAGGTGTGTCTCCCGGGTTTTTTCAAGCAATGTTGGTATGGCTGAGAATCCCAAAGGAATTTTCTTGGTGCTGCTTCCACTTCAAAGAGTTGATGAGGATGTAAACCTCAACAACCACACTAAGTGTAGCTGGACTGTGGCCATGCTGGAGTACCACCTTGCAAGTGTTTCATCAAACAAGTTGATCTCAGTACTTGTGCTTGAGAAGACCTATCAAGCCAAGTGAGATCAGTTGTGGCCAATGCTGGCGTTTCGTAACTGGCATATAAAAAGCATCTGCTACACCTGCGGTTCCCAACCCTTTTATCTAAATGAGTTTTCCTACAGATCCCTCTTAATATGCTTATCCGTATATATATGAAATTTTGGATTTAGCTCATGGACCTCCAGTACTACCTTTGGGAACCACTGCGCTACACTCTCGGAGTGGTTGGCATTAGGAAGGACATCCAGCTGTAGAAATCTTGCCAAATCAGATTGGAACCTTGTGTGGCTTCTCAGCTTACTACTTCCAGTCAAAGTGCATGAAAAACATGTTAAATGATGATGATGATGATGATGGTGGCCGAGTGGTTTTACAGAGTTTGTTTTCATTTCTATCAACAATACGGGTTAGAATCTGGTCATAGGTTACCATAGTTGATGGTATGAAAGGCATATTAAATTCTAATTTCAACAGCAGATATTCAGGAAAAAATGGTTTCAGTACTACATAAAAGCATGAATTACTTAACCTTTTAGTGAAGGTGCATGGCTTAGTGGTATTTGGCTCATGATCATAAGAGCATGAGTTCAATTCCCAGCTGTGCATGACAACTGGTAGTTTGTATATCTGTATTTTCTATGTTCTAGTATATACCACTGGCCACTGCAAGATACTTCTCTCAGCTCATTTTCGTTTAAACTATGCTATCCAGGCCATAAATGTGTTCTGCTTTTGGTATATGTTGCAGTCCCATGGCTATTGGAGATAAGATAAGACAATTGTCATGCTGATGGCAGGTCAACTTTGGGGAAATTCTTGAGGCTGTCTCCCCTTTTCACATGGAGCTGGTCTTAATGACCATTTAGTAACTATGGTACAGCCTCTAGAAGTGAAGATAATTTTAATTAATCAAAACTCTATGTTATATGGTATTTGAAATACCTGTATTTGTCGATGTTATTAAATACATGCCACTAGCCACACTAAGTTAGATCTCTTAGCTTATTTTTGTTTAATTCTGACAGGAGACTCTAAGCTTAATAATGTATCATCTTATGTTTCTCAACCATTTTTTTTACCTGTGGATCTCTCTGATACCTGGATGGACCTTTTTAGTCATTTGATGTTTAAAACATCCCATTAAATATTATTAGGAATTATATTTTTAATATTTTGTGTGTAGTAGAAATATTGCACTTAAACTTTAACAAAATCTTAAGTGGACCCTAGTTGATAGTTATTGTTCTATCTCCTCCCCATCAATCGACATGTTTTCCCGGCTGCGATGGGTTGGACAGGTCCTTACAGTCTGAGTTTATTCATATTTTCAGCTCCTGCTCCTGTAGATGGATTGGATGAATAAGTTTCACTCATACAATCCATCTTTAGTAAGGTTTCTGTAGCTGGATGTCCCTTCCTAATACCAACCTCTTTAATGGAGGTTCTGGGTGTATTTTATGAGGGCATGATGTCTTCATCATCATCATTGTTTAACGTCCGCGTCTTTGCTTACCATTTATCTTACAAAACTCTATTGAATGCATTTTCTTACAGCACACACATATTCGTGGGTTTACCAATCACATGGTTCAGTCTCACTGTTTGGCACCTTGAGCAAGTCGTTCATCGTTTAACGTCCGCCTTCCATGCTAGCATGGGTTGGACGATTTGACTGAGGACTGGCGAACCAGATGGCTGCACCAGGCTCCAATCTGATCTAGCAGAGTTTCTACAGCTGGATGCCCTTCCTAACGCCAACCACTCTGAGAGTGTAGTGGGTGCTTTTTACGTGCCACCGGCATGAGGGCCAGTCAGGCAGTACTGGCAACCAAGTTCAAAATGTTTTTTAGGTGCCACCTGCACAGGAGCCACTCAGTGGCACTGGCAACGATCTCGCTTGAATGAAGTGTCTTCTATTATAGCCCTAGGCTGACCAAAGCACTGTGAGCTTATTTGGTAGATGTAAATGGAAAGAAACCCATTGTGTGTGTGTTTATATATACATATGTGAGTGTGTGAGAATAAGTACGGGGTTGATTGGTTTGACTAAGCCCTTCTTCAATGTGGTACCCCAGTATAGCCACAATTCATTGACTGAAACCTCTAGTGTCCAGTCTTACATGTTATATTGTTAATAATCACAGTATTTCTACATTATTTACACTTGACAGATATTTGTCCTCATCTTGTTCATCAGGTGTTTTGCAGAAATTTTGAACCTGGGTTCTCATTCCTAAGGTATTTCTCGATATTATTATTCAGGTCACTGCCTGGAATCGAACTCGGAATCTTGGGGTTAGTAGCCCGTGTTTTTAACCGCTATACCATATGCCCACAGGGCATATGGTGTAGTGGTTAAGAACACGGGCTACTAACCCCAAGATTCTGAGTTCGATTCCTCCTCCTGCAGCAGCAAGAAGAAGGAGGAGTGGAAGGAGAAGAGAAAAATAATAATACTGAAAAATACCTTAGGAATGAGAACCCAGGTTTGAAACTTCCCCAAGACACCTGATGAAGGCTGGAGGGTGTATCAGCTGAAAAATGTAAATAGTGTACATAATTCCTCATCTCTTAAATACAGAACTGTAACAGTGTTATTGTCCAATATTTCCTCATCATTTCCACTTTCACAGCTGTAATGAACCTCATTTTTACCTTTTTAACATGGCACAAAGGATGGAGTCCATGCCTTGAGACTGGTGAAGGTTACACGGTTAGGGAGAGAATTCCATAGGCTTGATGTTCTTCTAATAAGTGCTGGATAACCTGGTTAGTGGCGATAAACACAAATGGCTGATGAGGGAACTGAATGGCTGTAAATTAAAGTGGCATGCAATCACTATGCTACACCACATCTACTGCTGTGACACTAGATGTGATATTAAAAACCAGTTACATTAAACTTAATTTGTTTTATTTCTCCTTGTCATTACAGAAGTAGCCTGATGGATTGGAAGAAAGAAGAACAAGAACCAGCAAACCGGAACAGAGTCAACATTTGTAATAAACTTACTGTAAATAAATATCACTTGAGTGTTGTTGTTTGATCTGTTGGCATGGCAACAGATGGTTACATCTATGTGTGTGTGCGATTGTTGAGAACGAGAGGAACACAAAAAAAAAAGAAGCTGCAATAAGATTATATATTTATATAGATATATTTCATTGTATACACAATCTTCAGTTTTGATCATTTGCGACCTTTTGATTTCAATTTCAAACTGTTTCGACCCTTTGTTGCTCCCTTCTTTGCACCATCCAACAAACTTTTGAACTTGCCCTTCGTTTTAAAACGTTTTCTGCAAAAAGAGAAATAAAATAAAAGGGAACATGACAAAATGGAATAAAGAAGGATTGATTTTCAATCCATGACAACTCAATGGTCTTCAACCTGAATAATATAATTAACATAATATAAAAATCATGGAGACAATATCTTTTACTTTAGAAATATCTGATAATGTAAAACCATCACCATCTAACAGCCACTTTTTCTATACTTGCATAGGTCAGATGGAATCCATTGAGGCAGGATGCCCTTCCTGTTGCCAACCAACTTGGACACAATCAATAGCACTTGTATGACAGTGATGCTCATGTACACCCATGACATGATGTCAAGACACATATACGAGACAGGCTTCTTTCAGTTTCTGTGAATCTAATCGACCCAGGGCTACAGTTGAAGATACTTGGCCAAGGTGCAACTGAACGCAGGACCACATGGTCGGGAAGCAAGCTCCTCAATCACACACGGCAAATGTTAACTAACAATTGTTTCCTCCATGCCCATGGAGGTCTAACCGTGCCACACAGTATTCCTGCCATGGCAGGAATAGGTTAAGCATAATCCCAGCAGGATTCCTTGTAAACTGGTAATGAACTAACTACACACTTAGAAAAGATACAATGTTGTGATGACGTTCATCCTGTCCTCAGAGCCATTAGCACATTGGATAATGTATTGCTAGATACATTGTGACAGAATTAAAAAGAGTGCTTGTTCGAGGCTGGAATAGCTTTGACGACAAGTCTGCATAAAGAAGAACCCCACCCGAATGGTGAGAGAGAGAGAGAGAGAGAATAATGATGTTTAGTAATGGATCATTTACCTTTTATTGAGGTCTTGGTGTTTGAGCTGGATGTAAGCATATGGGTCTGGCTTGCCTTGTCGTTTCACATCGCCTCCTGCCTTCTGTAAAATCAAAGCATACAACCCATATAAATAAGACCGAGAACAAATATGAATACAATACACAAATGCAAAAATCTAGGGCAACCACAACCTTAGGTTGACTAAAAGCCTCGAAGTTGTATAGACGAAATCTTTATGAAAGTCCATGGGATATGTATACAGAGAGAGAGAGAGAGAAATTGATGAGTATAGATATATATACTGGTGACAGCTAGCTGCTACATAAGTGCATAGGACATGATATACCTTGTGATAGTCTGAGACATGCCCCTTGGCAGTGAACTCGAACAGCTGTTGCAACAGGTACAACAGAAGCTCAATAAAGTCTGTTGTTATGGAAACAGCAAAGGTTCAATTAGATCCAGCAGCTGTTGCCATAGAAATGGAAGAGGTTCAACAAAATCCACCAGTTTTCTATGTTGCTGGAGATATCACACCTGATGATGTTTTATTGTCTAACCTGTCTATGTGTAAACCTAGATTTACACTAACTACCCCTTCTGCCATCCTCTCTGTTAATGTACCCCCCCCCCCCATATACTCCACTTCCTATAAATACCCAGTAACAACAACAACAATACAAGGCAGAAGTGAATCACGGATAACCTACCTTTGATTTGTATTCAGATCCAAGATTTACAACCGGCTCTTGTCTTTTGCTGGCTGATGCCTTAGGCCGATGGATACCATGGCCACCAGCTGGAAACATGCAGAAGAAAGAGAAATGTTAACCATTTATTAATAATACAAGAGAGACACACAAGAACAAACAATTTACACACATGGTCAGCACGCCGCAACCAATGAAATAACAGCATTAAAAAGATGCACAGGAAATAACATATATTTGCCAAACCATTCAGAGCCCACAACATGGAGATCTGTAGACTGAAACTACATGCTGCAAAGAAATTGGTACTATTTTTAATGTTTATATATCACAACTGAGTAGTCTGCTTATTGGGGTAAATACAATACCATTGGTTAGGGCAGCGGACTCGCGGTCATAGGATCGCGGTTTCGATTCCCAGACCGGGCGTTGTGAATGTTTATTGAGCGAAAACACCTAAAGCTCCACGAGGCTCTGGCAGGGGATGATGGTGAACCCTGCTGTTTAGAAGAAAGGCGGCGAGCTGGCAGAAACGTTAGCACGCCGGGCGAAATGCTTAGCGGTATTTCGCTTGCTGCTACGTTCTGAGTTCAAATTCCGCCGAGGTCGACTTTGCCTTTCATCCTCGATTAAATAAGTAACAGTTACGCACTGGGGTCGATATAATCGATTTAATCCGTTTGTCTGCCCTTGTTTGTCCCCACTGTGTGTAGCCCCTTGTGGGCAGTAAGAATCGTGGGGTAAATACAAATTATATTAAGCAATAGAAATTTATACAGGGCCAAGGGGCCACCAACTGACTAGGGTACACCAAAATTCAAGTAGCATAGTGGACAGAAGATTTTCACTTAGTATAATAAAGGATAAACGAGAGTAACCTACACCATCCTTACTATACCCCATACACATTACTATGGCAAACACGACAACACAATAAGCAACGAGTGAACGAAATGAAGAAATCTTTACAATGTGTTCAGACTCACCAACATATTTAGATTCACTGTGTTCTGCATCATCTGTGCTGGGACGCTTCCGTTTCCTGCTCTGATCAGACTGGGAAGAAGAATTGAAATAATCTAACATGAAATTGGGTTCGATTGAAACGTTGTTAAAGCAATTTAATCTATTCAGCGTATTTGAAAAGAATGTATATAGTGAAAGTATTAAGATAGCAAAGTCGGGAATTTCTTTGAGAGCAACAACAGATTTCTGTGTATAGTTGTGAATGGTTAAAATATAGCAAAGGAAGTGGAGAAAACCTAGTAGGTCCACAGTGGCATAGCAGAGAGTTTGTGCTGGCCAGGGCAGCCCTTGATTTTGCCCACTACCCACCCACAGCTGCAAAACTATAGCCCACCATAAAAGCGCTACCCAGGACTGGTTTTCAATCCCATCAACAGGTTTGTGGCTCTTGTTTGAAACCATTTAGCATTTCAAACCAGCTGTACCTGGCCCAAACAACCTACTGGTTTTATGTTCAAAGTGGCCAGATCCAGCCTCTCACACCTATTCAACAATGTCATTCTAAAAATAAACATCATTGAAATCTCAAAGCTATATGGGTTAGTTCACACTACTCTGTAAGGAGCATAGGGCCATTTTCTTGTTTTCTCTGTGTTTACATTTCCCTCCTGGATGGGACGCCAGTCCATTACAGGATTACTCATCTTTGCCAGCTGAGTGGACTGAAGCAATGTGAAATGAAGTGCTTTGCTCAAGAACACAATGCACTGCCCAAACCTGGAATTGAAACCACAATCTTATGATCATAAGTCCAACACCCTAACCACTCAGCCATGCGTCTCCAGAATCTACAATACATATACTGCATAATTAATTCCAAAAAATTATGAATAAAAATTACATTTGAGGGAGCGATGTGAATGCTAATGGGTTAATGTTTAATATCAGAGAAGAATTTAACTAAAATGGGCTAACGAAGATACAAAAGGTGATTAAGGCAGTAAACATTCAACAAAGTTAATTAACCTACCTTCATCTTAGATGCCATAAATTTAAGTGCTTCTTCTTCACTGTCTTCATCACCGGAACCAGCATCTTTTTCATCTAGTAAATACATGAGTAGAACAAAATTGAATGATATGGATGTGTGTCTGGGTGGCTGGTATAACAGACAATTCTGACGTCTATAAAGTAGATCCTTTGTAAATGTTATGGAGAGGATGAATGAGGAGAGAGCAACACATACAACACATCATCATCGTTTAATGTCTGTCCGTGTTCCATGCATGCATGGGTAGGATAGTTGACAGGAGCTGGCCAAGTAGAAGACTACTGTATCTGTTTTGGCAGGGTTTTTACAGCTGGATGCCCTTCCTGACACCAACCACTTTGCAGAGTGGACTCAGTGCTTCTTACATGGCACTAGCACAGGCAGAGTCAGTTTTGGCATGATTTTTACAGCTGGATGTCCTTCCAAATGCCAACCAATATATATATATATATATATATATATATATATATATATATACACATACATACATCGTTTATATGTCTTGTATATAAAATGTTTACAAGCCAAAGACAAATGTCATGATTATATATTTAGAAATCTTAACCACTTACATTACACACACACATACACACAAACAGGGACACCAAATCCAAGTCCATTATAGATCACACATATCCATCGCAACTGTTATTGACTACTAATTCTGAAAACAATCAATTCCATCACAACTGTAACCTTACTCACCATTATCGTCTTCTTGATTAATGAGCAATCGGCCATCAGGGGCAAGGTCAAACTTAGAAGATGACCGACTTGTCTGTTGAGATTTCCCAGATTTGGATGGTTTGGTTGCTGTTAAAAAAAAAAAAATCAAAATAAATAAAAAAAAACTAAAACAAAAGAACATGAATATGGCCACCACCAACTGATGCCTGAGTGCCTACTTTGTCAAATGTGCCTGTGGGTAAGTGGCTCTTATATTGGTGGGGGACATCAAGTTGCAAATGAAAGATTTATAACAGCAATGAACTGCGGCTGTGCTGGGTACTACCTTGAGGAATTTTCAGCCAAATGAATCAACCTCAGTATTTATCAGTTTCTTTTGCTGAACCACTAAGTTACAGCAACACAAACACATATGTGTGTGTGCATACACACACACATACTACGGGCTTCTCTTAGTTTCCACCAACCAAATTCACTCACAACGCTTTGATTGGCCAGAGACTATAGTACAAGACACTTGCCCAAGGTGCCACACAGTAAGAACGAGCCCAGAACCATGTGGTTGGGAAGCAAGCTTCTTTCTTACCACACAGTCACACCCCAAAGTAATTTCTTGTCTTTCCTTCCTCATCAGACAAGGTAGGTGATGAATGATGCTCTAGATAGCATAGAAAAAAAGTGATGCTTCAACTAAGCTCTACATGGAAAACGAGCACCGATTTTTTTTTACCATTCATACATTCGTTTGACAACAACAATACGGGAGTCCCATGGTGTATGCAAAGGTATGTGAATATTTTACAGCTCTTTTCAATAACGAGATTATAAATATTCAGTTTTTGTGCCGACTTAAGAATGAAAATAGGTACAACCCTTAAGAAAAAGGACACTTTGTTTTTTGCCCATTTGTCACATGTGCTCTCCTGCAACCCATTCCTGTCGCTTAAGGGCTGAAGGAGTGAAAGGAAGAAAGGAGATGAAACCATAAAACCACAACATACTGCTTATGCTTCTTGCAGCACTGACGTCCATGAAATCTGTTATGTTATCGTCAGTGTTCTCCTTCAGCCATGCTGCACCAGATGCCGCCGTCTCCTCTTTAGATTTGTCACCTTTCTTTTTCTTCTTCTTCTTCTTCTTCTTCTTGCTGCTGTTGTCGTCGTCTTCGTCATTGTCAGAGTCAAAAGCAGTCAGAATGTCATCGATGCTGAAAGAGACAAATGATAACAGACGTAACAAACAAGATGGCGGAGTCCTAGATATTTTAATACACATCGTCATATTGGTGAAGTTTTGATCCCAGCTAAGCAGTAACATTTATTCCACTGGCAGCCAGGCTTTCAAAATGAAATACTAAAACCCTTTATTTCTCTCCTCAGCAGTTGCAACTCCATATTTTCTATCAACCTTACTATTCAAACACCTTAACATTCATTTCACCTTTGCACAAACAGATATAACTCCACTCAGACTACAACCACATATATCATCATCGTTTAACGTCCGCTTTCCATGCTAGCATGGGTTGGACGATTTGACCGAGGACTGGTGAAACCAGATGGCTACACTAAGCTCCAATCCAATTTGGCAGAGTTTCTACAGCTGGATGCCCTTCCTAACGCCAACCAACCACTCCGGGAGTGTAGTGGGTGCTTTTACGTGTCACCCGCACGAAGGAGAGTCAGGCGGTACTGGCAACGGCCACGCTCAAAATGGTGTATTTTA
>NC_068994.1:6663132-6666600 GCF_001194135.2 Octopus bimaculoides
ACGGCCACGCTCAAAATGGTGTATTTTATGTGCCACCCACCCGCACAAGAGCCAGTCCAGGGGCACTGGCAATGATCTCGCTCGAAAATCCTCACACACGTCAAATAGATATATATATACAGTCAATTCAAATAAACAGTTTAAATAAATGAACCCCCCCCCCCACGAATGTGAGGACATGCACAAGAAGTGAATTAGCTCGATGCTTGGTGAAAGGAGAGTTTACACACACACTCCAGTATACACTAACCCCTCGTCACCTGGCACAAAAGTCATAAGAATGTCACTATCAAACACACCCTTGCTGCGGTCCCAATTCCACAAAACCAAACCCTGCCATGCTTACCTTTCAGCTGGAGCAGCCACCTCTTTCTCTTCTGCCTTATCATCCTCCACCTCATCACTCTGTTCTTTCTTCTTCTTGCTCTTCTTCAACTTCTGGATGTTTGTCAACACCTTCCGGATACTGTCCGATGAAAGGTCGTAGATCGCCTTGTACCTGGAACGAAATCATAAGCTGTTGTAATGATTTGAACTTACTAACCTCCAGCACTACAGATAAATAACTCTTGTCTCAGAGCTAGAAGCTTAATAAAATGACCTTTTTTTTTGCTGTTCCATAAAATACCTTTGAGATACTTTATTCGATTGCGCTGAGTAATTTCTTAGAGCAAAAGCTTTTAGGGTCAAGTGATCTTTCTACCACAAACCATTCAACCATGTCGTTCTTTGTTCATTTAGGACAATGCTTCAAAAGGTGGGGCACAAACCCCTCCAGCAAGGTATGGGTTACTTAAATGCTAAAGGGTTAAATAAGGTAGCTCATATGGTTCATATATATCCACACATCCAAAGTTAGATAGATTGGTAAGAACTAAGGAATTTACCCAAATCTGCGGATCAGTTTTGTATAAACCATTTTTGTCTTGAAGCGGAAGTGTTGCTTGGCTCCATCTTTCATCACTACCAAGGTGGACATCTACAGGAAACGAGAGAGAGAAAGATTGCTATAAAAATCATGTAAATAGAAGCACAGTAGGTTGTATAAGTTGTCAAATTCAGCTATTGGCATGTGATGATGTTGGATTCACTCAAATAACATCCTAATTTAATACTGTGCCCTGGGTAAGCAAAACGAACAACCAAATGAATTTCAATTGTAGACAAGACACACAATTCAAAGCATCATCGGTATCATTGCTCTGTAACAACTCCTGAAGCACAACACAACCTAACAACAAACACCTTAACATCGACATAATCACCATAGCAACAACACAAAAAAAAGGCAGTAAAATCTCTCACCAATTTTTCCAGGTAAGGACCCAGCTGTATATCAGAGAAACAGGTGAGTAACACTTGCAGATAGCTAAGTGTTGCCTTCACAATCTCGTGTGTCCTTGACATTAGCAGTACACAGCAATGCTCCACAAAGTTTTCTATGAGGTCTGGAGTCACATCATCTGAAATGGTAATATTTACAGGTGTAAGTGTGCAATGTAAACTGACTGTGCATGTGTGTGTATGTGAAAGCAAGTGAACATGAGTATATATGAAAACAAATACATGCTTGTATAAACCTTAGAGGGCACTTGTATACACACACACACTCACTCAATCACAGGGCTGGATTAATAATAATCTTTTCTACTAGAGGCACAAGGCCTGAAAGTTTAGGGGAGGGGTAAGTTGATTACATTGACCCCAGGACTTAATAGGTACTTACTTTATTGACCCTGAACGGATGAAAGGTTTAAGTTGACCTCGACAGAATTTGACTCCCAGAACAAGGATGGACAAAATTCTGCAAAGCATTTTCCCTGGTGTGTTAACAATTCTGCCAGCTCACTGCTTTTGGATTAATAATAATAATAATAATCACAATCACCATCATCCTAGATTTAACATCTACTTATGCATGTTTGCATGGATCAGATGGAATTTGCTGAGGCAGATTTCATAAATATGCACAAATATTTTTGTGTACAAGGAACTAAATCCACACACACATATGTAATAAGTTGACAGAGAAGTTTGCCAGTGTGGTACTGGAGACAGGCAGTCAAAACCTACAGAAGGATGATATGGTTGCAGTGATGTGCATAGGGTTACACGTGGTGTCACATGGATGACCCGTCTTCTTACCACTGGAACATTCCAAACAGTCTTCACAACAGGAAGGAAATAGCACAACTGATGGCCTTCAGACAGCAGAAATTATCATACAGCTATGATAGAAACATTTATATCATGGCTATCATATTTTTACTCTGGACTACATTCTCCAATCCAAGTCTTTCAAGATAGTTAAGTGTGGTGTGAAGGAAATCATGGTGGTCATCATCATCATCATCATCGTCATTTAATGACCACTTCTCCATGCTTGCATGGGTTGGATGAAAATTGCTGAACCAAATTTTCTACACCTGGATATCCTTGTCAGCAGCCCTCACCTGTTTTCCCATCAGGTGATATTTCCACATGACCAAACAAACATGTTTTGTTGGAAGACTGGAAATAAATGACACTAGTTGCATGACAGAGGCACTCACTCATGAACCATCATGTGACATAACGACAAGAAGACAATAATACACATAGACACATGATGGGTTTCTTAGAGTTTTTGACTCCCAAACCCACTCAGAAACGACTGCTATTTCTAGCAGGGCTGTCTTCAGGCTAAACAATAACAACAAGAACATACTGTTTTATTTCTCCCTCTTGTCTCCTTGTACTTACCTTTGAATTCAAACATTACACAGGATAAGGACTGCAGGGAGGCACAAATAAAAACTGGGGTTCCACCAAGGCCAGCAAATAATAGATGGAAATACTGTGTCAGGATGGCTGAAGATAGAGATTAAAAGTTTTAAATTACCAAAGACATACCAAGACAAATCAGAGTCTAAATGTATATATTTAATGAAGAGAGACCCAATTAATGCTGGAGATGGTTACAATAAAAGTACAGTAGCTATTGACAATGTTAAGCTGGTCATGATTAGAATGCCCTCGATCACAGCTAATTTGGAGTTAAACAACAGTACAGGATTACATATGCAGGGTGTGATGGGTAAATTGTTGCCATTTTATATTTTTAATTTCATGCATGTGCCAGTCATGTTTGTCAGAAAATTTCTGCAACTTCCTTGATTATTGTGTGTGGGCGCAGTTGAGTGAGAGACCAACAAAACTCCTCGTAACACCAAAGATGAACTGAAGGCAAAGATTATGGCAGCATTGACCAACTTAAAGAAGGTGACCATCCAGAAGAGTTGCAGGAGATTCTGAAGTCGTCTGGAGGCCGTGGTTGAAGCCAATGGCGATTTTATTGAATAAATTTACTCTTTTAGTATTTCAAGATATTTTTATGTAATTTTGGTAAATATATCTGTTAAAATGAGATGTCAGTGCTATTTTCATTTAGATATATAAATCATCACACAATAGTACTAACGGTACAAA
>NC_068994.1:6666824-6700221 GCF_001194135.2 Octopus bimaculoides
ACAACGGTAGAGAAGAATCAGAGAGCTGTTAACCCTTTAGCACCCAGATTACTCTGTCAAATGTAATGCTTATTTATTTACATTATTTTGAATTAATCATGCATTGTCTTGTAGCTTTGAGATTTTGATGAGGTAACTTAATATTTAAAAAAATGATATTGTAGGGTAGGTGTAAGAGGCCAGATGTGGTCAGTTTGAGCATAAAACATGTAGAACATTTGGGCCTTATATGGAAGGCTTAAAAGGGCTGGACATGCAACACTGGCATCGGCCATGGCTGTGATCTCACTTTAGTTGCCGGGTCTTCTCAATCACAGCATATCTACAAAGGTCTTGGTTTCCTGTCTATACTTAGATAAATACAGCTGTTTATTAAGAGCTATCTAATACTACACATATATAACATTGGCATAGTACATGTAGAGGCCTAAAATATAGTCTTCCCACAACAGCCTACTTTATATGTGTGTGTGTGTGTGTGTATTTATTTTACATTCAATTTGGTGAATATCAATGGACCAAACAGAGGTCCTTTGAATTTTCGATGCCAAGTAATAAGGGATTATCTGTGAAATATGGGCGGAATAAATATCACAGAGGACATTTTTATTTGAATTTTTTTTTTTTTTTTTGCCTTATATACCTACACACACAGATGCTATCTATCTATATAGTATTTACTCACCAAGACACAAAGCTCTAGATATACAAAGACAAGTGTTTTTTCTTACCTCAGGGATGATTGATTGAATAAAATCCATCTCACATTTCTCCAACTTTTTCACCACATGGAGCAGACATCGCAAACGTGGCTGACGAAATAAAACGTGAAAATATGATATAATTGCACACGCACATTAATGTGCATGTCTGTATACATGCATGCTTCTATGAAGTATATATATATATATATATATGAATAATAACAATAAATGGAGCAAAACGCATATTCATATCTACTCAAAATGCATCACTTTAACTTGGTATCTCTACCTATAAAACAGGTGCGATATCCTGTTTTTTTTTGTGTGACTTTTGCTACCCATGGTAACTATTAACATATTTACATTGTCAAGGTTTTTTAAACTGAGATAATATTAATATATACATAAACTAATATATATATATATATATGTGTGTGTGTGTGTGTGTGTGTGTTTGTTTATGTGTGTGTAATGTAATTAATATATTAAAACACACCAAAGTTCTAGTTGGTTTACAAAACCTGTCTAAATCCAGTGTTATTTTAAAATTTAATTGAAATGCTCAGCACACAAAGAAGGTGTGTCGTTGTTAAAAGATATAACAGAAAAATCAAGAAGCTGATGATTCTAACAAGACAGGAAATGAAGCCAAATGAGAAACACTTACTCCTTTTGAGGATAAAGCTGAGGTGGAGAGAGAAATGACCAGCAATTCCTTGATGGGGGTCAATTCTTGATTCACAAACTGCACGGAAGCTTCAGAAGAGTTTCCAAAGATCTCCTCTAAGAGACGATAGCATTTCTTCTGGAGGCTATGATAGGAGGACTGAAAAAAAATGAAATACACACACACAATGAATATAACATATACACACAGACACAATGATTACAATACACACACACATACAAATATATAAACACATGCACTATGTTTATAATATACATACACATGCACACAATGTTTGTTATATATATATATATACACACTCACAATGATAATTAATATATACACATACAGTATGATAATACATACAATGCTTATTATATATACACACTATCATTATAATGTATACACTCATTAAGATATGTCATCATAATCATCGTCGTTTAACGTCCGCTTTCCATGCTGGCATGGGTTGGACGGTTTGACTGATGACTGGCGAGCCAGAAAGTTGCACTAGGCTCCAGTTTGATCTGGCAAAGTTTCTACAGCTGGATGCTCTTCCTAACACCAACCATTCCAAGGTGCTTTTACGTGCCAGTCAGGCAGTTCTGGCAACGACCATGCTCAAAAAGGTGATTTTTATGCGCTACCTGCATGGGAGCCAGTCTGGAGGCACTGGCAACAACCACGCTTGAAGCCACCAGCACATATGCCAGTAAGGCGATGCTGGTAATGATCACGCTCGAATGGTATCAGGTACATTGAATGAATCTGGTTAAAAAAAAAAAAAAAAACATAAAAGGCTGATCCAAACTGTAACACCTTGATCATAGTTGTGCCTGATCAAAGCTGACCCGGGCCTAAATAGCAACAACTGTAACAAATCTGCTCACCTTTAAGTTTGATGATGCCAACTGGAAGAGAGATTTCACTTGCTCAGCGTTTGCTGATGATATCATTAAGATGCAGAGGTCAAGCAGAATACACCTGAAGAGACAAAAAAAAAAAAAAAAAAAAAAAATGAAGTCTCAAATAGGTTAACACTTTCAAAAGTAATGAAGGAATCATTATCATTATTTCTTTAATTAAAAAAGCATGGTTACATATATTTTATTTTTTATGTTTGAGATGGACTTGACTAGTTTGTGTTTTACATTCATTTTTCAATGGTAGCATGGGTTAGATCAGTGGTTCTCAATCATTTCTTTATGCATGGACTCCTTTGGTTACTATTCAGTGCTGGTGGACCCCACCCACCATAGCTATTCATTGTTTAAAAAACTAGTCATAGATACTTCTATGGAAATTCCCATTTAGTTCTCCACCCATTCATTTGCATACACTAGCAAGAAGCACGTCGAACTATGTTAAGCATTAGAGAAAGAGAGAGACCTAGCTGTTTCTTGCAATAAAACCCAGTTTTTGAAATCAAAGAGCTACCAGGCAATTGGTTGACGAGGGGAATATAAACCAACAAACTGCTCATAGCTCAGAGATTTTTCATGCCAGTACAGAATGAAAACATTCATGCAAACATATATACACACACACACACACACAGAGGACAAGATTTTTTTTTCCAGTTTATGTGAAATTGAAGGAGAAAATAAAGCTACCTCTGGACATCATTTTTTTCTTCAATCTGTGACAGAGAGGTGTTGATATATTGTTGAAGAAGCTGTAATGGAAAATGGCAAATGATAAATAAACAAATTAAACTAAGTATTTTTGAAAAAAACAAAACAAAAAAAAAGCTGCAGAAACTCATGATGATGATGGTGAATCCACATCAATGTTTTTAAGGGTCAGGTGGAATTTTTTGAGGCAGATTTTCTACAGCTGGATGCTCATCTTGTTGCCAACCCTCACCAGTTTCCAAGCAAGGTAATAATAATTCATTATGGCCAGACATGTTATTCACAGCAGACTGGAAAAGAATGACATTGCTTGTTTGAGGGCGATGGTCATTTACAACCATTACAGGATGTCAGGATAAGGAAACTGAAAGAAGCCCGTTGTATATATGTATATATATATATATGCATGTGTGTGTATATGTTTGTATGTCTGTATTTGTCCCCCAACATCACTTGACAACCGATGCTGGTGTGTTTACGTCCCCGTAACTTAACGGTTTGGCAAAAAGAGACCGATAGAATAAGTACTAGGCTTACAAAGAATAAGTCCTGGGGTCGATTAGATCGACTAAAGGCGGTGCTCCAGCATGGCCACAGCCAAATGACTGAAACAAGTAAATGAGAATAAATGAGTGTATGTATGTGTGTGTGTGTGTACCCTTTTCTTGAGATTATGTGATGGTTGTAAATGAACATCCCCATCATACAAGACGATGTTGCTCGTTTCTAGTCTTTTGTGAAAACATGGGGTGGAAAGGTTATCTTGCTTGAGAACAGGTGTAGGTTGGTGACGGGAAGAGCATCAAGATGTTGCAAATCTGTTTCGACAAATTGTGTCTGACTCTCCGACCTACGTGGACATGTGAAAGTGGATGTTAAATGATGACAAAGCGAAATCTGCTTCGTAACAACAAACCCCATTAAAAGATCCAAACCTACCTGAGTTGGGGCAATCCGAATGTAGGCCCTTGCTGTCTCGTAGATGGTCAAACGTAATGGGTCTTTGCAATCGTCGGCAGAGAACTGGGTGTAGAGATTAAACAAGATGGGGAGGAAGTTCTTGGCAAAGTGAGCCAGTTCATTAAGGTCTTCATCTGGAACCAAGAATACATTGAATATAAATTATGTAAATTAACAGAGAGAGAGAGAAAGAGAAAACTAAATGCAGGGATGGAAGTGTGGTAAAGAACCTTGCTTTGCAACCACATGGTCTCAGGTTCAGTCCCACTGTGTGGCACCTTGGGCATCTTCATCTAAAGCCAATGTTTTGTGAGTGAATTTGTTAGCCGGAAACTGTGGGTGATTCTATTTGTCCCCCACTCCCCATTTGACAACTGGTGTTGGTTTGTTCATGCCCCTGTAATTTAGCAGTTCGGCGACAGTCTGACAGAATAAGCACCCGAGTTAATCAGTGGGGTTGATTTGTTTGATGAAACCCAGTCAATGTGGCAACCCCAGCATGGCCACAGTCCAATGATTGAAACAATATAAAATATAAAAGACAACATCTCACCGTGCTCAAGGTTGGTATAGATCAGTTTACGCAAGGAAGAGAGTATAGGTGTCCGCAGTTGAGGCCTATCGCTCACAACACTGCCAAGAGAACGAGCAATACTTCTAAAGGACTGAAACAACAGAAAAAAAATTGATGGCTGTAAATGGAGGGACACGTAACAGAACATTCTAGTTACCGACAACCAAAATAACTAAACACAAAAAGATGTATGTATGTGAATGTGTGTGTGTGTGTGTGTGTGTGTGTGTGTGTGTGTGTGTTTGTCCCTCAACCATCGCTTGACAACTAATGTTGGCATGTTTACATCTCTGGAACTAAGTGGTTCGGCAATTAAATCCTGGGGGTTGATTTGTTCGACTAAAGGGCGGTGCTCCGGCATGGCTACAGTCAAATGACAAACAAATAAAGAAGAATATAAATGTAGGACAAGTTAGGCAGACCAATATATAAAGTTTTACTATATTAATTAATACATGAAAAACAAGAAATGTATACAAACAATGTATGTTTACATACAAAAAACGTCCGACTTACACATTTGTATTGTGTGTAAGTCAGACCTTTCCACATGTAAACATTTCCACATTTTTTGTATGTATTCCTTGTGTTTCATGTATTAATAAAACTTTATATATTGATCTAACTTGTTTATCCCTACATTTATTTTATACCTGTTCAAGTTTAATTCTCTTGAGCACTACTGAGTGTATTTTATATGGAGAATATCTGATTCTCATCTATGAACTATATATATATATATATATTACGGAGATGTACTTGCATAGCAAGTGACCTGATCTGAGATCGTGTGCTGGAACGAAAACAATTGCAGCGTGGAAGGTGTTTATAAGCCATTTAAAATAACACACAAAAGCCGTCAGATTCACTTCAACATTTAAATTTAATTTATATATATATATTTATTTATATATAAAGAGAGGAGAAGATTCTTACCGTTTTTAAGTCTGTAGGGTTGTTGCAGAAACTGGGCAGTAGACTCCAGAACTGTACCACAAGAGTGCCATATGTCTTAGCAGCAACAGTATTTCCTTCAGCTTCATATTGGATACCTGGAACAAACCAATAACTAATTGTATTCTCCAACCAGAAAAGCTCGACAATGTTGTCACAATAAGGTTAAAAACAGCAAGAAGTCTCAGCAAGTTACGACGAGAGTGAGCAGATGGTATCAAACCAGGAATGGTTACATGGTTGCGAAGCTTGCTTCTAAGCCAAGTGTCTTCAACTATGGCTCCAGGTCGACCAAAGCCTTGTGAGTGGATTTGGTAGATGGAAACTGAAAGAAGCCCATCATGTTTGTGTATATACACACTTGTGATGATTATAAATAAACATCAACATCATACAAGGATGTGTTGAAAAGTTCCTGGCTTTAGGATCAGCTAATTCTGATCTTATTCAACATAGTCAGATCCATAAACCTATCACAGTGGTCCTTCAGTTTTTCAAAGCCCTGTAAAAGAACTCGAATGACTGGGCTTCCAACCAGATCTTTCGAGATACCCTTAAAGCAAGGAACTTTTCAGCACCTCCTCATACACGTAATGTTTTTCATTTCCAGTCTTCCATGGCAAGAGAGAGAGAAAAAAAAAAAAGCATGGTTTGGTGACAGGAAGGGTGACCATAGAAAAATCTGCCTCAGCAAACTGTGTTTGATCTAAACAAGCATGGCAGAGAAGATGTTGAATGATGAGGAAGAAAAACAACTGCTTTGTTTCAGCTAATTATGAAATTAAGTATTTAGTAAAATCACTGTCATTAAGCTGGTGCTTCACACATAAACCAACAGAAAATTTTGATTTTCAAACAGGAAGCATCACAGAACCAGGGATGATCTTAAAAGACCTGGTTTCAGGAGAGGTGGTCTCATAAGGGTTAAGGAAGGATTATGCCAGCCATTAAAACCAAAACACACCAAGCTTTAGAAAACAGTTAATACTGTAGAAGTTATGGTAGGTGTAGCCATCCGGTTTCACCAGTCCTCAGTCAAATCATCCAACCCATGCTAGCATGGAAAGCGGACGTTAAATGATGATGATGATGATGATGACGAATCTCACATTAAAGACTAAACTCATAACCAATCCCAGCTCTTTACCATCCATCACTCTTCAGTCTCTCATTCAGTAATCTAACCCTTTAGCATTTGAACTGGCCAGATCCAACCTCTCACACCTACCCTTCAATGTTATTCTAGAAATAAATAGTCATATCTTCAAAATACTGAAGTAACAAGATACTCCATGAGTCATTTTTTTAAAATGTGGATGAATAAACATTACATTTGATAAATTAATCTGATGATGAATGCTAAAGGGTTAAAAAGCTGACTTGTAACAACAACCATGAGACTAACTTTTATCCTGCAGTTTCTTTGATAGCGGCATGAAGTATGTCCGGAAGAATTCCAGCTCTGTGTTTGAAATGTATTTCTTTAAAACTGGGACCAGCCAACTGCGTGGGAAACCGAGATCACGGCTGTAAAGGAATAAACAGCATAGCATGAGTGAAGTGGTAGTAGCAATAGAGGTGGTGGTGAATGGTAGAGGGCAGAGGAAGCGAGAGAGTGTGGATACAGAGTGGAGACAGTGTGGAAGTGGAGTGTGGAGACAGAGTGAGAGAGAGAGAGAGAGAGACAGTGTAAGAAAGAGCAGAGGTAGAGTGTGTGTGAGAGAGAGAGAGAGAGAGAGAGAGAGAGAGAGACGGTAGAGTCACTAGCATAGCTGAGTGGAGGTGGGCACACTTTTAGGTCTGCAGTAGGTAATATGTGTTTTTTTGTGGGGTCTGGGGGTGGAAAATGGAAGGGATGCCCTGGGCAGCACACACTCTAGCAATGCTTGTGGGCAGAGTGTGAGAAAGAGTGGAGGTAGAGTGGGGAGACAGAACTGAGAGAGAGAGAAAGTGGAGGTAGAGTGTTAGTCAGAATGAAGGTATAAAAGGAGAAGTTGGACAGAGGCAGATACAATGGCTGACTGTGGTAGAGAGAGAAATATGACAATACTGGGAAAGGCCAAGAGACAAAAACACGGACACAGGAGGGAGGGAGGGAGAGAGAGAGAGAGAGAGAGAGATAAAGAGAGAGAGAGAGATAGAGAGAGAGAGAAAGAGAGAGAGAGAGAGAGAGAGAGAGAAACATATTTTGGTTTATCAGAAGATACCATTTAGAGCAGGCAAAGCATGAAGTACTTACCCATCACCCGACACCTGTAGTGGTATGATCTCCAGTACACCCTTTGGGCCCATTGATTTGATAGCACTGCCAATAGCCTGGTCTATTTCAGATTTGAACTTGAAGTCAGGGGAGTCACGCATGTTGGATAAAGAGCCAAGAGCCTGGTAACATAAGAGTGTGAGATATATACATTGTAGAGAGGCAGAGAGGAGAGGTGTAGTGTATGGTATAGGACAATGTAGCATATCACTGAATGATAGTGTGGTACATATAGTATAGTACTGAATGGTACATTGTAGTGTGGTATATGGTATAGTATCTTTTATTTTTTTACTTGTCTGAGGCATTAAACTGTGGCCATGTTGGGGCACCACCTTGAAGAATTTTAGGCAAAGGAATTGACCCCTGTACTTTTTTTTTCACTGTTCCATCGGTCACTTTTGTCAAACCACTAAGTTACAGGGATGTAAACGCACCAACACCAGTTGCCAAGTGGTGGTGGGGGAGAAACACAATGACACACATGCACGAATGTAGGATAGGATTCTTTCAGTTTTCATCCACTCACAAGGGTTTGGTTGGCCTGAAGCTTTAGTAGAAGACACTTGCCCAAGGTGCCATGCAGTGGGACTGAACCCAGAACCATGTGGTTGGGAAGCAAGCTTCTTCATTTCAATAAATTTCGCCATGAAGGCGTTACAAAGAGTGGACAAACAGCACGCTTCTTACCACACAGCCACTCTTGTACCTATGTACTGTATGGTAGTAAGGAAAATGGTGTAGTACTGAATGGTATCATGGTGTATGCTTTAGTATTATAGTGTGCGGTATGGTATAGTACTGTGGTAGTATGGAAACCCTTTTATGATATAATATAAAAGCTGAACTTACTGGCTTCATTAAATCCGGATAATGACCTCCTGCAACCTGACAAAGAAAGGAAAATAACGTTTATACATATATATATAGTCAACACAAAGAAAAATATTGAATCATATAATATTATTGAAGCAGGAAGGTGCCATAGGGAGACAGGGTTTGAGAAGGTGAATGGTACTGCTTCATCACCTCTGTTTTAGATATAAAACAACAACAACAATGGAGCTTGAAGACCTCATTTCCAGAGTAAATCACTGAAGAAGGTGAACCCATGAGAGGAAGGTTGAATGACAGTCAGTTCTCTATTGAATATGCACAGTGTTGTGTGCTGGAGGGGACATGTTCTTGTGAGACTGGCAGATGCTTTATGTTACTATTATTAAATGTGCACTAACATATATATATCTTATCTTTCTAGTCATTAGACTGCAACCATGTTGGGGCAGTGCCTTAAAGAATTTTAGTCAAACAAATCAACTCCAAGGAATTCTTACCTCTAACATGACAGTCAACACAGAAATAACATGTTTCCAGGCAGTGTGGTATTGATAGTTCAATCCAGTGGATGTTGCTTTGACAACCTGTTGCAGACATGGGTTAATGTTCTCTTTGTCTGTCGTGGAAGATGATGGCTTGGCCTCAACAAGTCTTGAGACGCATTCTTTGAAGACGTCCTACAGATACCGGAAAAAGAAAAGGAAAAAAGTTTACATCACAGTATATATAATAAAACCAACACGAGCTGTGGTTAACCACATGCTACATGGTCATGGCAAATGAGGAAGTACCTCATAGAATTAGGGAGTGATTGGGACACAGCTCAGAGTAGGGAAAGAAAAGGGAGAATAGGAAAGCTTCTGACAATGCAGAAAGTTTCACAAAACCTTTATATTTGAAGCACAAAGGCCCATTCTTAGAAAAAAAACAGTCTTGGAAATGCCTAGTGATACAGATTCCGTTAACTTATTCAGAATCCTCAGCATTATGTTAGCAGTAGCAACTCTCCAAGCATTGGTGTAAACAAACATCCAAATGTTGCTGGCATGGGTTGGATGGTTTGACTTAAAAACTGGTAAGCTGGGGAGCTGCACTAGGTTCTGATCAGATTCAGCATGGTTTCTACAGCTGGATGACCTTCCTAATGCCAACCACTCCAGGAATGTAGCGAGTGTTTTCTCCATGCCACCAGCATGGGTGCCAGGTACTTAACACCAGCATCCCTCAAAACTATGGTCTCACTTGGCTTGACAGGTCTTCTCAAGCACGGGTCTATTTCTACATATGCATGCATCATGCACAAGCGTGTACAAAATAGGCTCAATGTCCAGACAGCTGTCTAAAATCACCAGTGTCCGATCATCTCATCTTACAGTCACATCGTCGCTTTACAATCGTCCCTTTGTGTCCTTGACAGTAAATGTCACAATAGGTGACACTGTGCAAGCGTAGAAAGTTGGGAGAGAGAATAAATCATCTAAAGTGCAGTTACCTGTAACGCACCAGCTGCAGTCTGTTGCACATCAGGGTTTTCCACCAGGAGGTACTTCATGGATGTGGTGACCAATTTTGGAAGGTGGTTTTGACCCAACTCAATGTCTTGCCTGTAAATATTTTTGAAAAAGATCAGTTATAACAACAATTATCATCACCATCATCATTTAACGTCTACTTTTCCATGCTTGCATGGGTCAGATGGAATTTGTTGAGGCAGATTTTCTACAGCTGGATGCCCTTCCTAATGCCAACCACTTCGAGAATGTAATGGGTGCTTTTACGTGCCACTTGCATGACACCAGTATCTGCCATCACTGCAATTTTTATTTGGCTTGATGGGTCTTCTTCTCAAGTACGACAATGCCAAAGGTCTTGGTCATTGCCTCTGTGAGGCCCAAATATATATATATATATATATATATATATATGTATGTATAGATACCACAGACACACACAAATATAAAATATATGATGATGATGATGATGATGATATATATATATATATACATACATACACAAACCACATGCACACATGTGATATGGTTTCTATCAAATTTCAATGGTCAATCTAAGGCTATGGCAAAAAGTGCCACATAGTGGGATTGACACCAAAACCACAAAATTGTGAAGCAAACATCTTAACCATATGGCCATGCCTGAGCAGATACCATTAAATAAAGACTAACTTGACTATTCACTTACTTGCACAGATTAATAATAGACTTCTCCATAACAGTCAACCAGGCACAGGATGGTTGAACATCTGTCACTAATGGTTGGTAATCATACAGAGCCTACAGAAAAAAAATGACAAAAATTCATTAAGTTTAACCCTTTATATTTAAACGGGGCATATCTAGCCTAAATGTTGTACCCGTTTTATGTTCAAACTAACTAGATCTGGCCTCTTACACCTACCCTACAATGTCATTTTAAAAATAAACAACCACATCAATGAAATTTCAAAACTTTGAGATTAATTCAAAACAATGTGAATTTATAAGCATTATGTTTGACAGTGATCTGAATGGTCGCTGACCACTACATTTATATTTTTTTCTGTCCTTGTTTCTTACTGTGTTCCTTTCAGTTGAAGAGCGTAGCTCGAAACGTTAAAGACTTTCTCTATTCCCGAGCGTTAAACTAATACATCCATTTGTTGTTTACACCACCTGTCTTCGTCTGTTGTTTTTTTCGTAAATTCTCCCATTAATAAAAACACATCTGGTTCAACATCACAGCCTGCTCTCTCCTCCACCTATGTACCTGTAGTAGAGCTCATTATGGTTAACAACTGGATCGTTCTAGTGGTTGTCTTTGTCAAAAGTTTACTCTACAAACTCAGCCATATCTGGTCAAAATATTCTACCTGTTTGATCTTCAAATCAGCCAGATCTGTCCTCTTACACCCACCCAACAATATCATCCTAAAAATAAGCAATCACATCATTGAAATAGCTATGAAATAATGCCTGATCAATTCGAAACAATGCAGATAAATAAGCCTTATTCTGCAGAAAAATCTGAATACTTACTGTGATTAGCTGAGCATTGAGGTGGCTTCCGAGATTCCCCAAACTTGGATCAACGCTGACCAATCCAAAGAGACATTGCATGCAGCAAGCCACAACCAACTGAAAGGAGAGAGAAACCGAGGAAATGAGAGACGGAAATAAGACATTGTTAAGTATACTGGGAATTTGAAGATTAAACATACACGCTGGTACTGCACTTAGAGTCACAGATGGCAAGCCTGGGATTGTGCCATGATCACCCCACCGCACTTGAGTCACAGACAGTAGTGTAAGACTGAGTTACAAACAACAGTGTAACTGCTTCAAGTCAGACTGCAGTGTGACTGCCTTGAGTCACAGAAAGCAGTGTAACACTGAACCACACACAGTAGTGCAACTGCTTCGAGTCAAACAGCAGCCCAACACTTTGAATCACAGTTTCATAAAATCAAACATAAAAGAATTTCCAAAGAAGTTTGCTGACTTTATCGACAACTGTTAGTTACAGTCCATGTTACACACGTCACAGCTTGGAGGTACAAAACTAGATTACACAGCCTTGAGACATCATTGATAATTTCAGAACATCCTCATCCACTTTTGGGTCATTACTGTCTTGAGTTCTGGGACACACAAGGCCTATTAAGTTTCCATGGCATATAAATGACCAAGATCACAATGCTCACCCTGGATGGGATGCCAGTCCATTCCTGAGTTTACTCATTTGCAGTTAAGTGGACTGGAGCAATGGGAAATGAAGTGTTTTGCTCAAGAAAACAATGCATTGCCCGATCCAGGAACTGAACCCATGATCTTGTGATTGTGAATGCAACACCCTAACCACTAGGCCAAGTAGCTTCAATTCAGAACACCACAGGTCAAAGTTCATTAAAGACTGTAACAACAAGTATAGGGTGCAGAGAACTAAGTAAACACACATGGGGGATACTTACTGGTGTAGCAAGGGTCATGACCTTCAGGATAGCTTCACACATGGCCTGGATGTCACTCTGAGCCAGGACAGGAAAAATTTGCTTGACCAGCATCAGGACATGAAGGGTGCTGACAGCATCAGAACCACCTGGTGGGAAGCAGAAACGGTGAGGAAAAAACATTAAAAAATTGTTAGGAACAACAGGTACGATAGATCTACCACCATTTCTAAATTTGACCCTTTAACATCGAATTCACACTAAATTAAATATGCATTATATCATAGCCTTGAGATTTTAATGATGTGATTGTTTATTCTTAGAGTGACATTGTAGGGGAGGTGTAAGAAGTAGCCCTGTTTAAGTAGACCCTACCCTCACCTATGATTAAAGACATTCTAGCCATGACCATCCTGTTTAGTTGCTTTTTTTTGCCTATGTGCAGGAGACCCAGAACTACACTTTCTCCCCTCCATACACACACAAGCATGTATCTGGCTCATACACTGTTCACTTTCCAGACATATGTACAATACTGCATATGCTTTATGCGCACTTTTGACAAGTTGTAGTG
The DNA here is from genome assembly GCF_001194135.2 of Octopus bimaculoides. Taxonomy (NCBI): domain Eukaryota; kingdom Metazoa; phylum Mollusca; class Cephalopoda; order Octopoda; family Octopodidae; genus Octopus; species Octopus bimaculoides. The sequence goes on from NC_068994.1 coordinate 6,679,932, forward strand.
CACCTGAGCACTGTATACAATTTCAGTATTATTATTATTATTATCCAACATATCCTTTTCTTAGACAGTTAGGGTATGATGTGAGGGTGACTTAGCTACTATTTCTTGCAGATCAAACACAAAAGATAATTTTGCGAGTGGACTTGGTAGATAGAAATTGATAGAAGTCCATTGCATGTGTGTGTCTGGGTTTATATGTAAATATATATGTGTGTGTGTCTATAAGTATATATATGTGTGTCTATAAGTATATATACATATATGTGTGTGTTGGGTCTATATGTAAGTGTGTGTGTGAGTATGTGTTCTTGTGTCTCCTTGTCTTGACATCGCATGATAGTTATGAGCATTATGCTCTTAAGCAGTGTTATTCATTCCCAATATTCTGTGAAGAACATGTCTGGCCATGGGGGAAATAGTACCTCCCTTAGAAACAGGTGAGGGTTGGTGATAGAAAGGGCATCCAGCTGTAGAAAATCTGACAAATTACATCCGACCCATGCAAGCATGTAAAAGTGGACGTTAAAATGGCGATGATTATCATCATACCCCCCATAGTCTTACAGCCACTGGCAGCAAAGGTTGGGGGGGGGGGATACTTGTGAATGGGTTTGTCGAGAAAACTTACCACCAGACTCTTCAATTTTCTTAATGCAATGCTTTGCAGTGGGAGGCGCCATAGGATGACAAATAGGAGGTTTGTCAGACTTCATTATGGCGCTGTTCTTCAGAATCTTCTCAATACATTCATGTGACAGCTTTCGTATCTGTTATACAGCAGGAAAGGAGAATATTAGAAGAAGGAGAATATTAGAAGAAGGAGAATATTAGAAGAAGGAGAATATTAGAAGAAGGAAAAAAAAAAAAGACAAAAAACAAAGAAAATTAAATTAAAAAAAGAGAAAAATTGAAGAACAAGTATGGAAAAATATCATATAATCTTCTGGAGGCACATGGTTTAGTGGTTAGGGTGTTGGACATATGATCATAAGATTGTGGTTTCGATTCCCAGACTGGGCTATGTGTCATGTTCTAGAGCCAGTAACTTTAGGGAGCTGGGATTAGTTTTATGATTATATATTTTTATGATTTAAGTTTGTAGATTTTTAAAAATAACTAAGGAATGAAGTTGTAACTACGGAGACTGACCACATATGCCCCTCCCTTCCACAATAACCACTAAAAGTGACCACACTTGGCCACTTCTAGACATAGAAAATAGTCTTCACTCAATGGTCACACTGAAAGTGACCAGCTGTGGTCATTTACTAAAATCATTGTGTATGGTCATTTTCAGAGGCCATCATTGGCCACAGAAACTGACCACAATCTATCAACAAGTATTCCTCTCGACAAACAAGCAATTATAGACAGTTACTAACCTTTGGTTTCTTGTGGGTAATAAAGGCCAACACACTAAGATAGATCTGTTGGGTAGACGACAGCTCCCACACCGATGCAGTCTGTGCACACAGCAAATATGATAAACAACGCAGCAGCTGGAAAAAGAACAGATTATGGGTGACTTATATCGAGTATTTATCTGTGTGTGTGTGTGTGTATATATATATATATATTTTCTTTTCTATTTGTTTTTCTGAGAAGTAGAGAGTGAGTTGTAATTATGATTGTAATTAAGAACGTGTGACTAGGCTTGAATGCTTGCAACAGAGTGGACCTGTGAACTCTGTTGAAGGCACCCAGACTTGGTGATGGATTCAAGTCTACCACTCAAGTAAGAGTGGGTGGGTGGATAGGTGGAATCTGAACCCAGAATACAATGAATTGAAACAAAAAACACAAGGCGTTTGGTCCAACATTCTTACAGTTTCGCTAATCTTTTGTCCTGTATTGGTACTTTAAAAGAATATTTTTATTGACCCTGAAAAGATGCAAGGTAATATTGGTTTCAAATTTTAGCACAAGGCCAGCAGTTTCAGGGGAGGAGGTAAATCAATCCCATTGACCCCAGTATGCAACTGGTACTTATTTCATTGACCCCAAAAGGACGAAATGCAATGTGGGCCTTGGTGGAATTTGAACTCAGAACGTAAAGACAGATGAAGTGTCGCTAAGCATTTAGCCCAACGAGCTTATGATTCTGTCAGTTCACCCCGATGTGTCACACAAATTGGCATGTAAATGCACCCCGGTGTCACGCAAATGGCACCCGTGTCGGTGGCACATAAAAGCACCCATTACACCCTCGGAGTGGTTGGCATTAAGGAAGGGCATCTAGCCATAGAAAACCACGCCAGATCAGACTGGATCCTGACGCAGCCTTCCAGCATGCCAGCCCAAACTGTCCAACCCATGCCAGCATGGACAACAGACCTTAAATGATGATGATATACAGTCATTGAGAAACACTGCTTCAAGTGACTGCTACCATCCTGTGGTAGTGTTTCTTAAATCAGATTTAATATGCATAGACACTCACACACAAATAAAATACTCAATAACTTATACAGTAGTCTGGGTAATGCTGAAGGCCATTGCTTCACATAGTGACACTGACAAGTAAGTTGCTGTTGCAGTATTCCTCAGTTAACATTTAACACACACACACTATACCAGCAATATAGATACTGTCTCATATACATACATACACTCACACACTAGCAGCCAAAGACTGTCTGTTTTTCTCTCACACACACAATTATGTCTACTCACAAACCACAATTCAATATTTATCTTCATCAACAGACACTGTTGCTGTTGGGAAATATCAACTATCACAATAAACTTTCAGGGAGCCTGTCTTTACAATGACAACCTAGACTTTCCCCATCTCTACTTCAACAGTTCTTTGGTCACAGCAATTAAAAACATACACAAAAAACGAGGGGGGTGTTAAAAAAAAAGATCACTTGTTTTTTACTTACAGATTTCACCATTGATGTATTGTCACCATCAGAGTGTTTGACAAGGATATCCAGCAGTTTCTTGGATACTTCGGAGAATCGGCTGATGAGGACAGCCTCAGGGACCCTAAATTCAAGAAGAGGGGTGAGAGGAAATGTAAAGGGCTTTAGGGATTTACGTTTTGGTGTGTAGATTGTTAGCATATATATATACACCTTCACACACACACATATAGAAGAATAAAGAGTAAAAGTAGGTAGAATACAGGCAGGAGAATAAGGTTCACAAGTCATTATTCTCCTGCCTATATTCTTCTAACTACTTGTACTTTATTCTATTTATTCCTTATAAACTGTGAATTCTCCCCGTCTGAAATATTCATACTCTGTCTCTGATGATGGAATACCCAGTGCATGGACATGCTAACCAATCACTTGGGTTATCCCAGAAACAGCTGTAAGACTTCAAATTCACCTTACCCTAATTAAAATATTCTAAATGATTTGAGATACTCGTTTTGCCTTGGTTTTGATTTTTCCTTAATATATACCGACTATAATGGAACCCTAGATCCAGCCTTATTTGTGATCTTGGAACCTAACGGTCGACTAACTACAGTACTTACCCAGCGTACCTATTCGTTTAGATCACAAGTGAACTAAACTTCTCATAATCTTTATATTATTATATATATGTATGTAAGAGGTAGACAGTGATACAGCTTATCAGATAAAGAGAGATATTTAAAGCAAGTGCAACACAGTAAGAAGAAGAATAAAGCAATGAAGTGGAAATCTTACTTGCTGATCACAACACCAAGAAGATAAAGTGTGGCTGTGAGTCCATCCTCAATGTCCATTGTATCAAGAGCAGTGATCTGGAAATGTAAACAGTTACATGTATTTACTTAATTATCCACTAAGTTGCAGGAACTTAATTGAAATTTTAACCCTTAAACTATGTAACTCAATTTCATGGTTATTCCCATAGTGATGTTAAATATCTACAAAAACATAGAATTGGGTTTCTCTACATAACTGAAATGACCATGAAATTTAATTTTGCAGTTAAAGGGTTAACATCCATTTTTGCCATGCTAGCATGTGTTAGATGAGTTATCTTATAGATTGATATATACATATACACTTTTACTTGTTTCAGTCATTTGACTGTGGCCATGCTGGAGCACCGCCTTTAGTCGAGCAGATCGACCTCGGGACTTATTCTTTTTAAGCCTAGTACTTATTCTATTGGTCTCTTATTGCCGAACCGCTAAGTGACGGGGACATAAACACACCAGCATCGGTTGTCAAGCAATGCTAGGGGGACAAACACAGACACACAAACATACATACACATATATACGACGGGCTTCTTTCAGTTTCCGCCTCCCAAATCCATTCACAAGGCTTTAGTCAGCCCGAGGCTATAGCAGAAGACACTTGCCCAAGGTGCCACGCAGTGGGACTGAACCCGGAACCATGTGGTTGGTATGCAAGCTACTTACCACACAGCCACTCCTATATATATATATAAATATAATACAGTAGAAAGCTGTCTTATATATCAATCGGTCACTTGCTTAGTCCGTGAATCAAACCCATGGTCACTTGCTTAGTCCGTGAATCAAACCCACGGTCACTTGCTTAGTCCATGAATCAAACCCACGGTCACTTGCTTAGTCCGTGAATCAAACCCACGGTCACTTGCTTAGTCCGGGAATCAAGTCCACGGTCGCTTGATCATGAACTTAACACCCTAACCATTAGGCCACATGCCTTCACATAAGCATAATTAGTGGCATAGAAACATAAGTGTAAATGTAGACATCTTGGACTTACCAAAGCTGCAAAGTACTCCGTGTCCGTTTCTTTACCATTGTTCTCTTTGATCACTTCGGTGACAGCAGCAAGCACGGCAGCAATCTGCCAAATAAAGAACACAAGACATCGGTCAAGAAATTCTTGAAGCAACAATAATAGTAATCCTTTCTAATTAGAGGCACAAAACCTGAAATTTTAAGGGAGAGGTTTTAGTTGAGGACATCGACCCCCCACCCCAACGGGGTTCAACTGGTGTGTAATTTATCGACCCTGAAACTGATGAAAGGCAAAGTCGACCTGGATGGAATATGAACTCAGAATGTAAGGATGGATGAAATGCTGTTAAGCGTTTTGTATGGCGTGCTAATGATTCTGCCAGCTCACCACCTTAACGAGAATAACAATAGCCCTTTCTACTACAGGCACAAGACCTGAAATTTTGGGAGAGGGGGCTAGTTGATTACATTGACCCCCGAAAAGGATAAGGCAGAGCGGACCTCGGCAGAATTTGAACCCAGAATGTAAAAATGGATGAAACACAGATAAGCATTTTCGTCGGTGTGCTAACGACATTACTGGCTCAGTGCCTTAATAATAATAATAATAATAATAATAATGATGATGATTTCAAATTTTAACACAAGGTCAGTAATTTCAGGGGAGAGTGTAAGTTGATTACAATCAACGCCAGTACACAACTGGTACTTACTTTATTGACCCTGAAAGGATGAAAAACAAAGTTGACCTTGGCAGAATTTGAACTCAGAGCATGGAGACAGGTGAAATATTAATAAGCACCCTGCCCCACATGCTAACGATTCTGCCAGCTCACCACCACCATAATAATAACAAGCAACACCAATGTCCTCTCAATGATTAGCCAGAGATGATTTTTAAAAGGAATATATCTGACATAAGCTCGACTGCTCTCACAAGCGAGAATAATAAAAATGAACCTGACTGCTCTCAACAATTAAGTAAAAAAAACAGGAAAAATAATCCAGAATCTTTGTCCGGTACCACATCGATCCCAAAATCTAATCAGTCCATGCCAGTCATGAGGTCAAACATCCTTGAAAGTTTCATCCGAATCCATCCAGTGGTTCTTGAGATATCTTGTCCATGGACAAACAAACACAACTGAAAACAATACCTCTGCCTTCGTTAAAGCGGTGGCAATAATGGTTTCTAATTTTGGTACAAGATCACAAACCATGAAAGGTAATACAATGCTGCTAGTCATTAATATTTTCTCTGGCTTCTGAATTCCATTAATGTTCTGCAATGCTAAAAATAATTATAGAGTAACAATGCAATCACAAACTTGGTGGACAGATGCAGGTATATAGAGGTTGGCTAGATGGGTTTACATAATTAATAACAGAACAAAGAACAAAAATAATCCATTATCAATATTTTTCCAATCATGAAAGATAAGCTGTGTTAGTTGTGATATCTTCATGGTTTCCCTTGGAGATTCTACCATTTCTGTGGTGGTGGTGGTGGTGGTGGTGGTGTGTTGCTGTGAGGATTAGCAGGATTCAGTAGTGTGTGGCAGTATAGGTGGTGCTGGAGATTAAAGGTTAGCAATAACATTTAGAAACAGTACTTCAGGAGATCAGATGATTAAGGGCTGACAAAGAAGCTGGTGATGTCAGCCCGTTGATAACATTATCTGGATTAACAAAAGTACTTCATCATCATCATTTAACGTCCGCTTTCCATGCTAGCATGGGTTGGACGATTTGACTGAGGACTGGTGAAACCAGATGGCTACAGCAGACTCCAATCTGATCTGGCAGAGTTTCTACAGCTGGATGCCCTTCCTAGTGCCAACCACTCAGAGAGTGTAGTGGGTGATTTTACGTGCCAGTCCGGTGGTACTGGCAACAGCCACGGTCAGATGGTGTTTTTTATGTGCCAGCTGCACAGGAGACAGTCCAATATTTTGTTCACGTGCCACCAGCACAAGTGCCAGTGAGGTGAAGCTGGAAATGATCACGCTCAAATGGTGCTTTTTACGTGCCACTGGCACGGAAGCGAGACCGCTGCTCTGGCAGTGATCCTGCTCGGATGGTGCTGTCAGCGCTCCACTGGCACGGGTGCCAGTCATCGAATTTGGTTCAGTGAGGATGAATAAGATCAATATACACTCAGTATTTTGTTTGTATTCCCAGTCCATATATAATCTTTCCCAAAGCTATAATTCAAACCATTTATCACAAAGAGTCTATTTAACCCTTTAGCATTCAGATTGTTTTGAATTACTCGTGCTCAAAATGGCTTTCAACAGTGTTTTTTTCTTTGAATATTGGAAAAGAGTTACCTCTATCATGATGATTCACAACAGATATCGAAATGCTGACACCAGGATAGCTTCTCCATGTTTTGTAAACGCTGTAAGACGTGACATGGGACAGCAAGAGAGACTGCAAAGCTGTGGCCAGCAGGGAAGGACACAGCAGGCATTCTGACTGCATCTGCACATCAGAATTTATCCAACAACTGCAGGACAAGGTGATGGAAAATCCAAGCAAGGGAATCCAGGGTCTGGTGAGAGAGATGGGTGCTAAAGTTGCCAACATGAAACTGGCCCTGAATGAGGACCTTTGCTAACATTCCTACAAAAAGGCACAAAAGACAAATTCTGACAGCCAAGGAGAACCACTTGATGAAAGCAAAGAAGGTTCTGAACAAGCTGAGACATCTAGCTGAGCTGGGGGTCCTTCTCAGATGAAAAAAAATTCTACCGGGACCAGTTGAACAACATCCATAACAACAGGTGGCTTGCCTACAATCCTCGTGATGCCTCACATCTGAAAACCAAGTTCCACCAAACTGTGATGATCTTTGAGTGGGTCTCCAGTAAAGATGATGTCATGCTGTTCCTCATCTTTTGACAGGGCCTTGGGCTACATTCTGGCAGTTATGTGAAACCCTGGCTGGAGAGGGTTACTACTGGAAGGCCATATGCGTGACAGCAAGATTCTGTTCCTTTTAAGGTGGCGAGCTGGCTGAAACGTTAGGACACCGGGCGAAATGCTTAGCGGTATTTCGTCTGCCGTTACGTTCTGAGTTCAAATTCTGCCAAGGTTGACTTTGCCTTTCAGCCTACTGGGGTTGATATAACCGACTTAATCCCTTTGTCTGTCCCCTCTATGTTTAGCCCCTTGTGGGCAATAAAGAAATAAAGATTCAGCTCCTTGCCATACTTCTGGAAAGAGTCACATATTTATGGTTGTCGAGAGTTTCTATGACTTCACCAGCCCCAATTTCTGATCTCATAATTCCTCTGATTGTAACCCTAGGCAGCATGGTTGAGAAAGAACCAACTGTTCTGCTTACAACACCTAGGCTAAGCTGGTGGCCAAGATGAAGAAGGTGTTCGAAGATCTTCCCAGGGACACAGTGAGGAATACATGTGCCAGGTTCTGGAGTTGTCTTAAGGCCATGGTGGAAGCTGAGCAGTGGCTACTTCTTGTAAACTTATCTCCCAGCCATAATCTAGTTGATATCTTTTGATTCTTTAAAAAACTTTTATTTTTGGACAGGATATTGTGTATTTTTTTTCCCCTTTTAATGCAAAAAGTCAAATCTAGTCTGAACATCCTGTATAATTGATTTATCCAAAGACAACTCACTATAATTACTTCCTCTGTTCTACACTGTGTAAATCCTTCCAAGCTACTTGCTGAAACCATATCACTAATTACCTGATGACTGGAAGGCGGACGTTAAACGATGATGATGAGGGTTTAGTGTGAATAGTTCCTTTGTCCCTTTAACCCTTTAGCGTTCAGATTATTCTGTCAAATCGGTCCTTATTTATTCACATTGTTTTGAACTACGCATGTATCTAGTAAGCATGTATATTTTTTGAATGATATCATAGGATAAGCACAAGAGGTAGGATCTGGGCTATTTTGAACATAAAACAGGCAGAATATTTGGGTTGAATATAGCTGGTTCAAATGCTATAGACTTTTTTTTTTTCTTTTACGTGTTCTTAAAGTAACAACATTCCCCTTTGATGCAAGAAGAAGCTCAATTATATTAGCAAATTTTGGGACAGACTGGCCCTAATAGTTTATCAAGTCTAAATATTTTTTCAATTTGATTTTCTTTTTCTTGATTTAGGGAAACTAATCTGTTGAAATTTCAGAGATATCCAACAAGTGATTTCATCTGAGGTTGTGTGTTGAAACTAAAGAAATTACAGCATGGAAGACATACGTTAGCCATTCAACAGCTCCACTGACAGTGACTAAGTTGTAGGTGGTGCGACGGATATTATGATAAAAAGCAATAAATATGGATATTCAGCATTTTTAATATTAAAAGGTGGTGAGCTGGCAGAAACATTAGCACACTGGGTGAAATGCTTAGAGGTATTTCATTTGTCTTTACGTTGTGAGTTCAAATTCCGCCGAGGTTGACTTTGCCTTTCATCCTTTCGAGGTCGATAAATTAAGTACCATTTACATACTGGAGTTGATCTAATCGACTGGCCCCCTCTCCCAAAATTTCGGGCCCTGTGCCTAGAGTTGAAAAGAATTGAAAGGCTCAATTCAATGAAGGAGTAATTTCATCTTATTTCGTCAATTTATTCTGGCCTCTACAGAGATGAAACTACGTATTTTTGGTAGCTAATACCTTTCAATATAGACTAATACTTGGTGACCATTAGTGCTAGTGCCACATAAAAAAACGTCTAGCCATAGAGACCACATCGAAGGTGCATGGTTTAGTGGTTAGGGTATTCGGCTCATGATTGTAAGATCACGAGTTCAATTCCCAGTGATGTGTTGTGCCCTTGAGCAATACACTTTATTTTTCACGTTGCTCCAGTTCATTCAGCCAGCAAAAATGAGAAGTACCTCTATTTCAAAGGGGCCAACCTTGTCACATTTTGTGTTATGCTGAATCTCTCTGAGAACTACTTTAAGGGTACATGTATCTGTGGAGGGCTCAGCCACTTGCATATTAATTTCATGAACAAGCTGTTCTGCTGGTTGGAACAACTAGAACCCTTGCTGTTGTAACCAACAGAGTGTCAGTTATAGAAACCAGGCCAAAGCAGACATTTGTTGTTTGGTGCAGTCCTCTAACCCATGCCGGTATGGAAAATGGATGTTAAACGATGAGGAGAATGACCCTGCAAAATGTCAGAAAATGTAGTTGCTATATTTAAGCTATATTTACTCCCAAGGAATTGGTGGGTCCAGGTTTATAATGGAAGACAATTTCCTAAGGAAACACACAGCGGAATTGAACCCAAAACAAAATGATTGCAAAGCATGCTTCTTAACCACACGGCCATGCCGATGCATATTGAAGGAATTTTGTTTCTAAAGCAAATAGCTGATACAACAATTATAGTATTACAGCCTTTACTGGTGGTAAATAGGCCAGAAACTTAGTAGCAGGATGTGCCCTTTAGAATATCTGCATTGATTAACCTAAAGATATAAAAGACTGAGGTGAAGTGCTCAGTTTGCTTTCTAAAGTTGTGAATTGGTGGAGTTGTAACCTGGCTAGACACAAATGCCTTGCCATATTTGTTTACTGCTTCTCAACCACATGATTCTGGGTTCATTCCCACTGCACGGTACCTTGGGCAAGTGTCTTCTACTGCAGCCTCAGTCCGAACAAAGTCTTGTGAGTGGATCTGGTAGATGGAAACTGAAAGAATCCTGTGTGTGTGTGTGTTTCTTTGTGCCTGTATTTGACAACCAGTGTTGGTGCATAACATTGCAGTTTGGAAAAAGAGATTGATAGAATAAGTACCAGGCTTTAGGAAAAACAAGTATTGGGGTTGATTCATTCAACAAAAAGAAATTCTTCAAGGTAGAGCCCCAGCATGGCCACATTCTAATGACAGAAATAAGTAAATTGAAAAAGATAAAAAATACTTTAGGTATAAACTACAGTTTGATAATTGTTCCATGACTTATTACTTGGCTGAGGGCTTCAAAATCAGAAGAACTGCTTTAATTGGTAGAAATAACTGCTTAAATTTCTTTGAATAACATTCTGCCGTTTTAAGAAAAATAAAAAAAATGATACACTGGTTAATGAAGTCCTAGATATATTGTGTCTGAATAAAAGACATTACTGGGATACTTCTGGTCAGAGGTTTGTGCATCTGACATAGAGGTTAACACAACAGTAATGGCAACAACATTTAAGCAAGGTTCAGACAGTTTGACTGGAGCTGGTAGCCAGAGAGCTGCACCAGGCTCCAGCTGTCTGCTTTAGCATGGTGTCTATGCCTCCACGCCCTTCCTAATGCCAACCACTCCACAGAGTATACTGGGTGTCTTTTATGCGTCATCAGCAATGGCCATGGCCATGATTTCACTTAGCTTGACATGTCTTCTCAAACACAACAAATCGTCAGAAGCCTTGGTCACTTGTCATTGCTTCCATGAGACTCAACAACCAAAGATATTTCACCACCTTGTCCAACATCTTCCTGGATCTACCTCTTCCACTGGTTCCTTCCACAATTGGAGATTGGCACATCTTTATATAGCTGTCCTTGTCCATAGGCATTACATGACCATACCAGCAGTCTTCTCTCTTGCACACCACACACACAAATTTGAATTGTCTTTGCCATCCATTTGCCCAGTTTTCTCCATTGACATGAGAGAATTTATACTCAATACCTGTAATAGAGATATTGAATACAACACATCTCATGTAAAGGATATGACCTACATGCACGAGACAAACATGTACCACAAAAGCTGTACGACACACATGCACAACACAAGAGTATTTATAAAATAATTCATGTGTCAAGGGTTATACATGTTTATTTCTCACATCAAGAGAATAATTTACTAGTTTTTTGGGCGACAAAGCTTACAAAAAAAAAAAAAGAAAAGAAAAAAAAAAATCATGTAGGATCTTTTTGGCTTGGAACTACCTCTTGAGTTTACTGGAAATTTCTACACAGGTATGGCTTACTTTGCAAATATGTGCTTTCAAGTTCAGTCCCACTGTGTGGCACCTTGGGCAAGTGTCTTCTAATATAGTTCCAGATGACCACTGCCTTCTAAGTGAATCTGGTAGACAGAAACTGCGGAAGCGTGTCTTTGTGCTTGCTACCCCAACTGACAATTGGTGTTAGTTTGTTTAAGCCACAGTTAGTAATTTGGAAAAAAAAAAAACTGATAGAATAAGCACCAAACTTAAAGAACGAAAATGGAAAAACAGACAATAAATAATGATGATTACAAAATCACTGATGCTGAAAATAATGAAAGAAACTAATAAACTAATGTATTGCAAATAAATTTTGCAATACATTACAAACCATAACCCATAGATGATTTCAGGTGGTCACTATATGATTCTGTAGTATATATGTATGCATGTATACACACACAAATAACACTGTCTGCTGGATGATAAGAATGGATAAAATCCCCCCACCCCCGCCACCACCAAATTCTATTTTTAAAGGTCACCGATTATTTCTATCAATTTCTTCAAAAACTGAAACTAGTTGCGATATTCATTAACTGGCATGAAAAACTACATCCATGTAGAAATTCTCGATAAAACCGAAAGAGATATTCAAACCAAGAAGATCGTCACAACATAATAATGTCAGATAGCAAATAGCCATGAACATAAAACTACCAATATGAGAGAAAGAAGGTTTGAAAATGCTGATGTGAAACAATCCTTAGGTGTCTTTGTCAAAGTTCTAGGGGTTCAATGAAAAAAAAATGCCAGCCAAGTTGGTCAGAGAGGGGCTTTTTTTTTTAATCATTATTAACTGACGTTCTTCCATATCACTCTTCTCAGCGCCTGTACAAACTAGAGAGGATTTAGTTCCGTAATTACATCATAACCGAGACCACGAATCTTGGTTTCAAGAAAACCACATTCCAAAACGTGCGGAGAAAGAGAGAGAGATCAACGAATTGTTATTTTTACACAACACACACTGTTAGCAATGTCATTTTCAATTCATTTTCCATGCATCAAATGCTATCAAGGGAGATAACTATTCAGTGTGTACAACTCCGCCAGGCACGAACTCCTGACGTGATCAATTTAAGAGTATAAATTTACGTATTTTAACACTTCTCTGTATACTTGAAAACCACGACGTTCGTATTCGATAAGGAATCAGGGTTTTGTTGATACAAACAGATATACTGGCTCGGCATAGATAACATTACTGGTGCCCTGTTTCATTTACCAATCATATCACCCAAGCACAGAGAATGCCTGTCTTTTTTGTTACCCCATCAAGTGTCCTGTTATTCTCGGCGGTGAAACTATTGGGTAAAGAAGAAAAGTACAAGTTGTTTTTTTGTCTTTTTTTTTTTTTTTTTTTGAAATTTAAAAAATTTCCTTCTTGAAGTTAGCCATCACTCATTTCAGCTTCACTCTCGCTAACCACATCGTTAGAATAGCTCTCGGCTTCGCTGGCCAAATATTCATCACCACTGTCCAGGATTAATATAGAATTATCAGAATCACTTTCTTCCTCTTCTTCGTCATCCTCCTCCTCCTCCTCGTCATCCTCATCTTCATCCCCACTGCTGTCATCATCATCATCATCGTCCTCATTGTCACCATTATCAGCCGAGCCATTGTTGCCAGCGTCACCACCAAAGGTGTCACCCTCACCAATCATATCACCAAATCCACCGATTGTCCAGCCATCATCATCTACATTGCCGCCAAAATGTGGTCCAATGTTGACATAGATAGTAGAAAACACACTGCATCTTACCTCTTTGCTGACAGCGTCACCGTTTGCCCTCAACCTGTGCACATTTCCAAACGTTGTATTTGTACATTCAGTGAAGTTTGTGACAAATGTCCTATAAGTGGATTTTCCAATGCTGGCACTATCATTATCAGTAACATCCATTCTGCTGCTGTTGGCAGCATTCAGTTTGGCAACGGCAGCCTCCGTTAATCCACTGTTACCTGCAGATATAATTAGATCTTAATTAGTTTTCTGACAACGATATTGATTTCAAATTTTGGCACAAGGTCAGCAATTTTTGGGGAGGGGCAAGTCGATTAAATTGGTCCCCACCCAGTGCTCAAGTGGCACTTATTTTATTGACCCTGAAAAGATGAAAAGCAAAGCTGACCTTGGTGGAATTTGAACTCAGAACGTGAAGATGAACAAAATGCCATAAAGCATTATGCCTCGTGTGTGCTAACAATTCTGTCCTTATTTCTGACCGGGTCAAACGCTTTAGTTTGATCGTATAATATATATATAGTTACTGCATTACGGTATCATTCAGTCACTCTCCCAATATCAGAACACCCTAAAAAAAATGATATTATTCCAACCCACTTCACCAAGTAATTGTTAATCCACACCATTAACAGAGATAAACACGTTTTCTATAAATGGTTGTCGAGATTAGTGAGACTTAACCCATTACCTACCAGTGATCTCACATGAGATCACTCAAAAATTACAAATTTCGTAATTATCTGTCAATATTTACACATATCTAACGTTTTTTGCTATATCTACTAGGTATATTTCTCTGATATTCAAATGAGGTTTGCTAATTTTTCACCCAATATCTCGCTTATTTCTATTTAAAATGTTATTTTGATCATTCCAGCGTGTTTCTAAGGCTGCTTTATGCTTGAAATCAAAGTTTCATAAAAAAAATTCCAGTTAATAGAATTATGGGAGATAATGGGTTAAACAGTCTATTTGCATTTTGAGTGACGGAATAAAGATTACATATGCAGTATATTTTCATCGATCCAAATTGTTATTTTTTTGTTTTTTTGCAGACATTTTCATAATTTAAAGCATTAATCCGTTCTGTATAAACACGGGGAAGAAAAACTCTATTAATTATACAAGACTAATTTTTAGAACATTAAATACGATGCACAGAAATGAAATATTTCTTCATACATAAAGGTAATAGGTAGTTTGTAAGAATATTGACCTTTATCTATTATATGCTTAATACATGTAAATAACAAAAACATAAAACAAACAAACAGTATTATTTAATAGTAAAACAGTGGAGTCTGATAAAACTCGATGTTTTGCGTCGTGAAAAATCCAATTTACAGCAGAGTTAATTATCCCACAATTTCACTCATTAGAAATGTTTAATACTTGTGGAAATAAGCTTTAAAATATGATATATTTATAGTATTGAATTCAAACTTACGTACAAGTTCTGAATATTTTGTTTGAGTTAATTAACAGTCAATTAACTCAACCTTGGTATTCGACTGGTATTTAATTAATTGACTATATAGCAGTTAGTCAACTTCAGCATACACAGGGACCTAACTAAATATCACAAGGTATATAGCAACGAACATTATATATCGTATTTTATGTGACATTATATTTACCTTTTGTATAGCCTTGTCCAACCCTGTCGCGATGTTCTTTGAAAGTTGGGTTACTTGTACAACTTTGCCCACGTTTCCATCGAGCAGCATTTCGCTTCGATGCGATTCCGTGGGTTCTTTTGCTCTTCTTCTTCTTTAAAGGACGCATCTTGTATTCTAACTATTACTATTTTAATAAAATAAAGGCTAAATACATTGATACATATCAGGTATGTATGTATAAAGGATTGTACATTCAGTTGGTAGCACGTGTCTGGAGGATATATATTAAGACAGGATGTAGACGTGGTTTTACGACAGCGGACTTTCAGCACGAGGTTTTGAGATTAATGGCACCTCAGCCGAACAGGTTTTTGTGATCGTCGTTGTTTATTTAATTCCTCATTAAATGTAATACGTCAGACCCATAATTACAGGGATTACAACTATGAACATCCACCTTTTTTTAGTGGCATAGTGTATCTGCGACAACATTATCTGATTTTTAATTTTTTTAATTTTCTTTTAAATAACAGGACTTGATGGCCTTTATTTGATATTTAGCAGTTATTTCTAACAGGAATTACCAAAAACACTTGGTTAAGTTTCTATAGGTAATAAAATATGATAAACAATGGAGCTGGAATAATTCATTATAGTTCTATCTGTTGTGATTATAAAATTTGATATATGTTATATTCTAAGCTTGACTAATTTAGAATCGAAACCCTTTACCAAACAGCCGGAGAACGTCCCTTGTCCTATGATATAAATTTCCTAAATTAAAACCTTCCATCAAAATTCTATGCTAATTTATATTCCAAACTCCAGCTAAATAATGAGTCTTTTTCTTTTTTTAAATCCTAAATCCGTCATTTGTCATTCAAAATTAATTGAAATATCTGCAGCGCATTTGAACAGGAATAAAGTAACAAAGGGGAAGTTACAAATGAAAATCCAATGTATAAGGGGCAATAACTCAGTGTTTTGACTACGAGCTAATATATTAGAACTTTGATTTTGATTATAAGATACAAAATCAAGATATGATAAATGAGCAAGAATAAATATATATTGTTATATTTCAGGACGGTCATTTTTTTTACCAAATAAACACACGCACTATATATTTGTTCTTCACTTCAGATTTTTAAAATTTTTTCTTGTTTTATGTCTTTTGTTTGGAAATCTATTGTCACACATCTCATGACCTTTTCTGCAGCTCTCCATCCCATGTGTCTCCTCCTGTTCTGTTTAGGCAATTCTGTTTAGAATATAAACTAAACAGAACAGGAGGAGATACGTGGGATGGAGAGGCGCTGAAGCGATCACAGATAATGAACATAAAATAAGACCAATAATGAATCTGAAGTGAAGAACAAATATATGTAGTCGTGCGTTTATTTAATCTTTTACTTGTTTCAGTCATTTGACTGCGGCCATGCTGGAGCACCGACTTTGGTCGAGCAAATCGACCAGGACTTATTCTTTGTACTTATTCTCTCGGTCTGTTTTGCCGAACCGCTAAGTTACGGAGACGTAAATACACCAGCATCGGTTGTCAAGCGATGTTGGGGGAGAAACAGGAAAGACTTTTGGCCCGTCCCCACTATTTTCTCCCAAATTTGTTTATTAAAATTTTTTTTTTCCCAAAACCCCCATTTTCAGATACGGAGGTTCCGGAAAATTGCCAAAAATCGGCATTGTTAAATTTCCCCCCCTTTCTCCACTCGAATTCTTCAATTTTGACTTTTTTTTCCCCAACACTAACTCTAACACTAACCCTAACCCTAAAACCCTAACCCTAACCCTAACATTCAACAAAAAATGCCCCTAAACAATGCCCCCAGCGTGACCGCAATCTAATAACTGAAATAAGTAAATAAGGGTTATTAATTTATGCTTAGAATTTAAGGGGAGGAAACTCTAGCATTAGAAGAGGATTCGCTGACGAGATCGTCCTCGAGTTTCTTAGAACGTATTTTCCTTATAAATCACATTGTAGGAAATTGGTTATACACCATTAGGGGTATACCCGCTTTCCTATATTAAATTCTGAAGAAAACAACGTAACGCAGAACTCCGAACTATCAACACAACAATATTTATTTATGGAGGAAAATAGGCAGCTTTAATCTTGGTTGCTGAGACGCCTTCTGTGAGAGAGCATGGTTGCTGAGACGCCGGTATGTTGATGTGAGCTGTCCCCAGAGTTGGAATGATGGAGAGACAGCTTGACCCGTCCATGCTCGTGGCCGGCCGACCGAGAAAGAGAAAGAATCAGGGCGCCAAACTTGGATATTGATGACTACGCATGCGCACGAGACAAGGCGTTACTACAACATCAACTACTTTATCGTATCACTACTGCTTAAGTCTCTCTGAGAGATTTAGAAATGTAACATTTCTAATTTTCGTAAATCAGTGAATTCTTCAGCCAGCAAGTCATGCTACTCCAGGCTGATGACAAGCAAAAACTCAGAAACATGTCTGTGGATGCAGGCTTGGCTAAGTGGAGGTGCTTGTCTCCCCCTCGTAAACATAAGGACGCAGGAAATGTGTCAAGGCCGACAGGAAGCGGTGC
Source organism: Octopus bimaculoides (assembly GCF_001194135.2). Classification (NCBI taxonomy): domain Eukaryota; kingdom Metazoa; phylum Mollusca; class Cephalopoda; order Octopoda; family Octopodidae; genus Octopus; species Octopus bimaculoides. Next base: position 6,697,566 of record NC_068994.1, read on the forward strand.
AGCTTCCCAGGGCTAAATAACAGTTGTATGATTCCTTTATTGGGAATATTGTTCGCTGCCGAAGCATCACTCTCGTGGGAAGCATCACTCTCAGAGTTCTATAAAGCTGGTTAAGTCACTGCTGAGGACACTCTTTGTTCTCTCATGCTGTTCTTCCCTCTGCTGGCTATTTGAGTAAAGTGTCACCCTCAGATTTCTTTGAAGCCAGTCAAATGACTGCTTAGGGTCCTTTTCTTTCCCTCACGCTGTTTTCCTTTCTGCTGGCTATTTGAGTGAAGAATCACTCACAGATTTCTTTGAAGATGGTCAAGGCGACTTCATAGAACCCTCTGCTTTCCCTTATTCTGTTTTCCCTTTTGTAGAATCCATACAGATCGCAGTTTAATGAGCCTACTCTGCCATGACTTGGCATGATAGTATATTTGTTTCTTTATTGCCTACAGGGGGCTAAAGATAGAGGGGACTAACAAGGACAGACAAAGGGATTAAGTCGATTACATCGACCCCAATGCGTAACTGGTACTTATTTACTCGACCCCGAAAAGATGAAAGGCAAAGTCGACCTCGGCTGAATTTGAACTCAGAACGTAAAGACAGACGAAATACCGCTAGACATTACGCCCGGCGTGCTAACGATTCTGCCAGTTGAGTGAAGTGTCACACTTAAAATTCTTTGAAAAAAGCATGAGCGTCACACCCAAAATTCATAAGACGACCAAAGAAAAAGAAAAAAAAAAAGCAAAGTAAAAGAAAAAAAATTCACTAAACAAAAAACTGTTTGTTTCCACCCAGGAGAGTAAACACTGGCGTGCACTCGAATGTGCCAGGACATGTTATATCAGGGTGAAACAGTCCAATAAAGTAAACACATGAATATCTGAGATGACTAGTTTGTGTTCAGTGTCATTGTAAATCATTAACGTCACTGAATTGATTCTTTGATCAAACATCCTTGTTTATCAGATTCAGTAAGGTAGTAATTTATTTACTACTAGCAAAGATACCCGGCGTTGCTCGGGATTAAAATGGCAGTTTTTTTATTGTCTATACATATATATATGTTGGCACTCCGTCGCTTACGACGTCGAGGGTTCCAGTTGATCCGATCAACGGAACAGCCTACTCGTGAAATTAACGTGCAAGTGGCTGAACACTCCACAGACACGTGTACCCTTAACGTAGTTCTCGGGGATATTCAGCGTGACACAGTGTGACAAGGCTGACCCTTTGAATTACAGGTACAACAGAAACAGGAAGTAAGAGTGAGAGAAAGTTGTGCTAAAAGAGTACAGCAGGTTTTACCACCATCCCCTGCCGGAGCCTCGTGGAGCATTAGGTGTTTACGCTCAATAAACACTCACAGCACCCAGTCTGGGAATCGAAACCGCGATCCTATGACCGCGAGTCCACTGCCCTAACCACTGGGCCATTGCGCCTCCACCTGGAGCTAATGCATTACTGTGCCAACACCTGCAAAATTTAGCATCCAATTCAGTCTCCTGTTTCCTAACACTCGTGAATACGGTCCCAAGATACTTAAACTTTTCCACTTGCTTCAGTGATGTTCTCTTAACATGCAGAGTGCACTTGGAAGACTTTCTTGAGAAGACAAATGTCTCAGTTAATGACACCGAAATAGACAAATCGGTATCTTTTTTTTGTCGACTACGCTGCATCACGTGATAAGTGATGCGTTGTTTGCATAAATTCAAAAGTGTTGATGTCTTTGTCAACGTCAAATCTACCTTTAAAATTATTTTCACAAACGTTTTCTTAAACCATTTTTGGCTTGATTAAGGAATTTACATCTGGGTGAGTTCGCAAAATATATTTTTTAAGATCTTGAGCAGAATCGTTAGTGCATCGGACGAAATGTTTAGCGATATTTCATCGCTCGAGGTCGATTTTGTTTTCATTCTTTCGGGGGTCGATAAATTTAGTATCCGTTGAACAGCGGCGGTAAAGAATACGCAGACCACCCCTAACTCTAACCCTAACCCTAACCCTAACCCTAAACCCTAACTGTAACCCCTAAATACTGGGTGTGCGTATTCTTTACTTTCGCCACTAAAGGCGATGTATTCGACTAGCACCCACTTCCCCTAAAATTATTGACCCTTTGGAGCAGTTAGGATAGGATAGAATTATCAAAACATTATAGTACATAGGCTTTTTAAGGCGGCGAACTGGCAGAAGCGTCAGCACGCCGGGCGAAATGCTTAGCGGTATTTCGTCTGTCTTTACGTTCTGAGTTTAAATTCCGCCGAGGTCAACTTTGCCTTTTATCTCACTCCTACTTCTTGTTTCTGTTGTACCTGCATTTCAAAAGGGCCAACCTTGTCACATTCTGTGTCACGCTGAACGTTAAAGGTATACGTGTCTGTGGAGTGCTCAGCCACTTTGCACGTTAATTTCACGAGCGGGCTGTTCCGTTGATCGGATCAACTGGAACCCTCGTCGTCGTGACCGACGGAGCGCCACGATATTCATTATAGAAAATAGTCTAATACTGGGGTATATAAATCCACGACGAAAAAAAAAATGGGAATTAGTACACCTGGTGGACTAATTTAATTGAAGGATAATAGTCAATAACGTTGACTTGGTTGAAACTGCATCTTCTCTATGTTCTCTTACACTAAACCACGTGACATGC
>NC_068994.1:6700532-6702309 GCF_001194135.2 Octopus bimaculoides
TTTGGTATTTCCTTGTTTCATACAATTCTGAAAAAAAAAAAATTTTTCCTTTAAATCTCTGTTATTTTTTAAAACGTTTTTGCCACCTCACCTTTCGTACCCTTTTCCTTTTTTCACGAAGTGTGAGATTTTGAAGGACAGCTTTTTCCAAAACTCCGCTAATTATAATTATTATTATTATTACTATTATTATTTGTCAACAACCGTTGAATGGGGTGGGGCTTGGGCATGCCGTGGTTGGTGATGCGCAGACATGCGCTTAAGGCTGTGTCATCTCCAGCGTTTCCTTGACAGTGAGCAGGTGTGGTCGCCGTTTGTTAGACTCGCTCTTCCACAGCTCGTCTCCTTGACTGAGCTGCAATCCTGGATGTTTAATTTTTATTGTTTTTTTTTAATGTTTACACGCTGTAAAACCCTTTGTACCGTCTTGTGTTGTCTTGTTGACTGAAGATAATGTGTTTACCGGGGGTTTGTACTGTTTGTCAAGTCACAACAAGGACCTCAGATAGACAGTGCTTTATGCAATATTTGTGCAGTTCCAAGTAATGCCGACTTTTGCAATACACCTAGATTGTAGGGTATTTCTAAAGTTTTCAGATGTTTTTTCAGATGGGGTGGTATTGAACCCAATGCTCCGATGACAATATTATTATTATTATTATTATTATTATTATTATTATTATTATTATTATTATTATTATTATTATCATCATTATTATTATTATTATTATTATTACTACTACTAAGGCGGCGAGTTGGCAGAATCGTTAGCATGCCGGGCGAAATACTTAGCGGTATTTCGTCTGTCTTTTACGTTCTGAGTTCAAATTCCGCCGGGGTCGACTTTGCCTTTCATCCTTTCGGGGGTCGATTAAATAAGTACCAGTTACGCACTGGGGTCGATGTAATCGACTAGTCCCCTCCCCCCAAATTGCTGCCATTGTGGCAAAATTTGAAACCATTATTATTATTATTATTATTATCATTATTATTATTATTACTTAACATAGCAACATCGGTGGGGGGATGTAACATAATGTCAGTTGTCTGCACCAAGCGGACTAAAGTAAAACATTTATTCTTTTACTAGGATTTTATAAAATAAATTATCTTTCTCATCTTTCCTCCACACAAATCCACAAAGATAAGAGTCAACCACGGAATGGTGTGTCCAGGTACTTTCAATTTCTTGAGAGTAAGTCCCGTCTGCTATGGAAACAACCAATTATGGAACAAGTGATGGTTGCACTCCTTGTACGCATGCTCAGCATCTTTGGGGTTAAACAACTTCAGCGACAACAGTTTTGTATAAAAAAAAACCGAGAAACACCAGGGAGAATTTTGTGCTTGTGTTGTACAGGTGCAGACATATGACAGTGAGATCAAGGGTCCCATTTTCAATCTCACTGCGTGACATTTTGGGTACATACATACATACATACATACATAATTTGAGCACTAGGTTTTGTTAGCAAATGCTTAAAGGAGAATCTGGATAAACTGGGATTTTCAGAAAGAGAAATCGACCGGCTAATTCGTACATTAGAAGTGTAATCTGTGAGTGGAACAGTAAAAATATGCAAGACTTTTCTCAAGTTCCAAATGTGAATTCGTTTGTGCTAACCACATCCCAAAGATGGAGCCTTGTATCTTGGTTGGAAAGCGGCTCCCTCCTCAGTGGAAGGTTTATGATAATTAAAAAAATAGAAGACATACATACATACATACATGCATACATGCATACATACATACATACATACATAATTTGAGCACTAGG
>NC_068994.1:6702568-6704608 GCF_001194135.2 Octopus bimaculoides
TATACTCTCCAGCCTTCATCAGGTGTCTTGGGGGAAATTTTGAACCTGGGTTCTCATTCCTAAGGTATTTTTGATGTTGTTGTTATTATTATTATTATTATTATTAAAGTCACTGCCTGGAATCGAACTCGGAATCTTGGGGTTAATAGCCCGCGCTCTTAACCACTACGCCATATTCCCGTGGGCATAATAATAACATCGGAAAATAACTTAGGAATGAGAACCCAGGTTGAAAATTTCCCCAAGACACCTGATGAAGGCTGGAGGGTATGTCAGCCGAAACGTTGTGTTAACAACAAACAAGATGAGGACAAATATCCGTCAAATATAAATAATGTAAATAATGAAAATTAATGTTATCCACACATTTTTTGCTGATGACCTAAAGTTATATTCTGGTAATATGACCAACATCAAAAGACAAATAGAACTAGTCACAACATTCTCACGAGATATAGGAATGGAGTTTGGGCAAGACAAATGGTCATGCATGAATAGTCAACTCAGGAAAGATTGTTGACCTGGCGGAGAACGTGAACATTAACGGCTTGTCTATCTCCCCTATCTGAAATGATGAAAGCTACAAGTGTCTCGGAATCGATGAGAATGTTGTATCCATTGGTACTGTGACTGAAGTCAGAATAACAACAGAGTACAGCCTTTGAATGTCGCATGGTATCACTCAGACAACAGCAAAAAAAAAAAAAAACCCGAAAAATGAGTATATTCCATGCATACTCAAAAGTGAGAGCAACAACATCTTCAGAGTTGGAGAAAAACTACTATGCAGATGCTCTGACAATCGAGCTGTCTCATGCGACCCAAAGGTGGCTGGACAGGCCTACCTAAATAGAAGTTTGGAGGAGAAGCAGACGACATACAAACAAAAAGTAATGAATGGGTACATTTCCCGTAAGCTAGAGGGCAACCACAGCATTGACAGGAAGAGTAGCTTGCCCTGGGCCTGCGACAGATACATTACATCCCACCTAGAAGGATATGCCTTCGCTATCCAGAAACAGGAGATAGCTACTAAATACCCGATAAACAAGAGGAACAAAGATACTATCAAACCTCCACGTTGTCACGTTGTGATAAAAAGAAAAAAAACGTCGGCTCTGCTATACCAGTGTGGAAGATATCAGCCACACCGTCAACAGCTGTCCCAAAATGTCTCCGAGATACTATCTTCCCCTGAGGCATGATATAGTTGCAAAACCTATTTACGATGTTATCCGCAGGAAGGACTTTCCCTGACGTAATACATCAAAGACATGATGTATTCGCACCTTTAAAAACTAGGAATGCTGGGAGAATACCCCAATAAAAGCATCAATTCGGTGCAAACATAACAAACCTAATACTTGCTTACTTGTCGCGGTCAATTGCCCTGCGGATGTGAATGTACAATCAAGAGTCAAGGAAAATGAAGACATTTACGGCTAATTAATGCGGAACTTGTATCTCTTGTACCCTGGATGCATTTGGTTATGTACCAACAAATTTGCACAAAAGCTTAGAAATACTCGGTTTCACGAAAAAAACGCAAACGAAACCGATGTGGATTCTCCCAAAATTCTCCATCCGAGATTATTATGTGAACGGATGCACACACCTGGGTGTATGAACCGACAGTTCAACCAACAAACCAACTCAAACCCCGTATTCATAAACACCGGCAACTCTCTTAACGCAAAAAGCCATGTCGTTTTGTTTGCAACCGGCGCGAACTCTCTCAAGAAGAACTTAATTTATAGTCAAAGAAAAATTATGCACCGCCGCCCGCCACATATATATATATATATAGATACATAAACACACACACACTTTCTCTCCCTCTCTCTCACGCACACGCACACAATATTAGCAATAAGAATGACTCGGAAGTAGCAATAGCATTACCTTTAATTCTATAATTATATAGCACCTTTCAAAGACCAACACGTTTCAATTACCCCGATTAGTAACCGTTAACTGTTGAATAACATATTTGGAATAACTGAGAGCAAACTGGTAATCGTTTTGGGATAATCCCTTACA
>NC_068994.1:6704823-6711291 GCF_001194135.2 Octopus bimaculoides
GTGTGTATGTATGTATATTCCGTCTTTAACTTGCGATGTTTTTTCACGCTGACTACTTGATAAATTTTTATAAAGATTTTGTCCTATTTTAAAATTATATATATATATATCAGGTCGCAGTCTCAAAGCGACAAAAATATTTTGGCAAATTAAATTTAAATGTTGAAGTTGTAGTAACGCCGTGCGCATGCGTAGTCTCACGCATGCGTAGAATTAAACAACCAAGCGTTCCCGCTCAATTCATTCTCTTTCTTGCTGGCCAGCATAGAGCAATGGACGTGTCAAGAGTGTCTCTAACATTCGAACTCTGGAGACAGCCTCTTTACGTGTTAAGCTGTCTCTCTACATCTTTCGGACTTACGCTCGACAGCTCGCTCACACCTCCCAACAACGTCCCAACAACAGAAGCTGTAACAACAAGAACTAAAGATGTATATATTTACCACCTGAATAAATGTTGTTTAAGTTGATAGTCTGGAGTTCAGCGTTCCGTTATATTCTTTAATTTTATATAGGAAAGTCAGGTATACATCTAATGATGTATAACCAACTTTCCTATACTGGTGACCCCCGACGAAGAAAAACGCAGCATGAATTCTGGACTACCAACTTATAACTGGTGAACCCCGACTAAAGAACAAATACGGCCATAGAGACTGTCCCGTGTACCACACGACAGCAGCAGCAACAATCAGCCAGCGACCACTTCAACGGCTTCGTCCAGCCAACGCTGACCACCGCCGTCGCCACATCAGCAACACGAGTCTACGACTACTAACCAGCAACATCGTCATGACCAACATGATTACTACCAAGCATCAATCTCCACCAGCGTCAACACGACTTTCTATGTACACCAAACTAAACCACCGCGGCACACATCTCTCTCTTCGATTCTGTTAGGTGACTTAGCTTCACCACGATAATAAACAGACAAGAGATTTCAGCCTGCGATAAACGTCTGTCCTCAAGGCCCTGGCATCGAAGCCAAAACACAACTAGTGATAAGCTCTGCCAAACGACGAACGACGAACATCTCAGGTATTCTAAATATGTTATTCAACAGTTAACGGTTACTAATCGGGGCACTTGAAACGTCAACCATCTTCTGGCTACCAAATCCACTCACAGGGCTTTGGTCGGCTCGAGGTTTTAGTAGAAGACACTTGCTCAAGGTGGCACGCGGTGGAGCTAAACGTTAATTTCATGAGCAGGCTATTCCGTTGATCGTATCAGCTAGGACCCTCGTCGTCGTAACCAACGGAGTGCTCCTTATATACATACATGAAAAAAAAAAAAAAAAAAGTGAAGGTAGAAAATGCTAAAATAATTTTATAAAAAACATTTCAGTACCGGTTTCAGTACGGAAAACAATTAAATTTTGGAAAAATTAAAAGAAAAGTTTTTAAAAAGAATATTTGCATAGTATTCAAATACAAGGGGCATTTTCCTTGTTTCTGCCTGTCTCTGTCTCTCTTGTTTACTCTTGTGGGTTGAGGAGGAGATAGTAGTAGGATGTTAAATGGTCACTTGTACTATATATTCGACGCTTGTTTTTTTCCTTGTGTGTCCATGATGTATACATAGATCCAACTTTACAATTCCATTTCCCCACGTCTTCATTATTATGTTTATGGATTTCGCATATTTTTTTTTCATTTTCATGTATATGTAGGTATGTATGCATGTCACTATCCAGTTTTATTTCAAGATTTCTTGCCAATAGAGAAAGAGCCAGTTTGTAACCTTGATCCAAAGCTTCTTCAGTCGCATTTCAACATCAACAGGGTATGTATGTATGTATGTATGTATGTATGTATATGTGCAGATTTGTATGTTTTCTTCTATGTATGTATTCTCATGCATATAGCTACATATCTAGACATGCTCATATATGCTCAGATGATAAACTCATGGAAAGTTTTACAGATTTTTACAGTTCCAGTGATGGCTTGGATCTGTAGTCTTGGAATCAGCTTTCTCCTTTCTGGTTTTGAGAAGCCTAACTTCTCAAGATTAGTATTTAGGCAATGTATTACATACCCCAGGTGGAGGCGCAATGGCCCAGTGGTTAGGGCATCGGACTCGCGGTCATAGGATCGCGGACATGTGATTAGAACGTTTCAGGAAAAAATCGCAAGACGGATTCTTCAAGCTGAGCTAAACAAGAGGAGACTTAGGAATAGACTGAGAACAAGATGGCTAGATAATATCCATTGTCTACGTTGGACACATTTGGGAATCCAGACAGGTGTAACGACGGTTGCTTCTCATTGGACCCTACGGAGGAAGTGGCTGGGGTTTCTATCTCTAATTCTACTTCCCAAGGGATAAGGGGCAACGAAAATGGATGCATGGATGTTGAAGTATCGAAATTTCCGTCATACCATCACCACGACCGCTTGAAAATACGTCATTGAGTAGGTCACAGTTGTGCTACGAAAATTTCGACACCGCAATGAATAAATGATAAGTGATATAAACAGTTAATTCGTGTGTGTGTGTGTGTGTGTGATTTTAAGTATTAAAAAAAATGATTCCACAGTGAAATTTGATTCAATTTCACCATACCACAGTCTCTGACCACGTCTCTTGCTATATATAATGTATATCATCCAAATAATACTTTCTTCAGTGTCAATACTTAAGCCAAAGCAATATTATTTCTCATCCAATCTCTGTTCTCTTTGTATTTCTGTTTCTAGCTTTCTTACTGTCGTTCCTCTGTTCGTTTTCTGTCTTTCTTTTCTAGTTCTTTTCCCTTACCTTTCTTTCAAACTTTGTTCTTGTTGATTTTTTTCTTTGTCTTTCTCTCTTTTCTTTTTCTTGTGCTATGCTTTCATTCGCTCTTTCCTTCTTTATTTCTTTGTTTCCTCCATTCTTTCATTCATCCTTTATGTTTGTTTGTTTTTGTCTTTTTCTTTCTTTCTTTCTTTCCTTCCTTCTCTCTTTCTTTCACTTGATGTCCCTCGCTAAATCTCTCCAAATGTGTTTGAATCACGTTCTTTAAAGCACATCTTCCATGACTCACAACATTTCAAGTTCCTTCAGTTGTAATATTGCAATTCAAGATATAAATAAACTAGCGTTACTCAAAATATATAAATACGTTAGCAGATAGAAAGATAGACAGGTAGCGACGTTGAGACGTTGTTTACTGTCTTTTGACCAAAAAAAAAAAAGCAAAACAAAAATACAACAAATTGCGACCAAATTTTACTTGAAAACCGAAATACATTCATCTACACAGAAATATCTATATAGACATATTATGCACGCACCACCTTGACAAAGCTATGTAGGCATATTTGTATAGACCCATCCATACATCTATCTATATATGTCTGTATATATCTAAATATCTTTATATACACATCTATACATACATCTATCTATATATATATATATAAAACTCTTTGACACAAACACATACAAATACATCAATATACATACGTTATCTATATAGACAAATCTGTATAGACAAGATCTATACTCACACATCTATATAAGTACGTCTGCATATATATATATGTACATGTCTTTATACATACATCTCTACGCACGACTCTTAAACACACATATATAAACACTAGATAAACTTGTATAGAAACATCTATCTATCTATCTATCTATCTATCTATCTATCTATCTATCTATCTATCTATCTATCTATATCTATCTATACACACGCAAACTTCAGTGAATTAGTTTTCTTCTTTATATGGTGAAGGTAATAAAATTGATGGACGGATACCTAGGGAAAAAGCTCAACTTCTAACGTAAATAACACACGGCTGAATCATACCAGTATATTACTGATATATATTTACATAGGACCTCTGAAAAATGAAGCGAGATATTAGAACTAAGAAATACGAAACTGAAAACTGCAAATCTGTTATTCGCGAATGAGATTTCTAACCCCCAATCCATTTTATGAATATCGATGTTAAAAAAAAATATACCCTAACAACCGAACAAAACAAAACAAAATAAACAAAACGAATAAATAAATAAAAGAAGACTATTGCAGTTGAGAGAATTTAGCAGAAAGTATTCAGCGTTTTGCAGTTAATTCTCTGTTCTAACGCCAAGCAATTCTTTTCCTGCCGCCATCACGTTTTTTGTATAAAGCAGACGATCCTGTCTTTGCTGGCATTAGCTAACGCTTACAACTCACTGTTATATTACTACACCTATCAATAACTCCACTACTACTACTACTATTACTACTACTACTACTACTACTACTACTACTACTACTACTACTACTACTACTACTACTACTACTACTGCCATCACTTACCAATAAAGGAAACCAGGAAGCAAAGCAAAATTACTGGCCTGTTAAAGGCGATACGAATCCTCGGTTCTGCAACGAAACAGCGGACAAACCTTTGACTTACTGGAAGCAATTGGATCAAAGAAATAGTTACACTAAAAAAACAAGGCCAGGTAAGTTATCTGCTCCATATACTAGCGTGGAAATCAGTGGTTCCGAATTTCTAGGCAGCGACCCGACTTAAAATGGGTACCAAATTGGGTATCAAAATGGCTACCTGTATAATTCTGAGAGAGTTAGGGCGACAAGGTTTTCTTTTTCTTTTTTTTTCTTTTTCACTTTCGAAAATATTTGATAACGCGTAAAAAACTGTTTGTGAAATACATTGTACTATGAAACCTTAAACATAAGAGTTACCTTTACAGAAATCAAACACCGATGAATAATATTCCTGCAGGGAAAATATCACTTTAGTTTTTTTTTTAATACTTTTCCTGCCATGAGGGTTGCCCATCATTCTAAATACCGTTTCTCTTTTACTGCGGCTATGCTGGGGCACCGCCTGAAGAATTTCAATCGAACGAATCGATACCACTACTTATTTTTTAAAGCCTGGTACTTATTTTATCTTGTGCCCAACTTCTATGTTATGGGGGCGTAAACACAACACCAGTTATCAAGCAGTGGTGAGGTACAAACACAGACACAAAGACCCCCCCCCACCCCCCACACATTTACGGCGGGCTTCTTCTCAGTTTCCCCTCTACCAAATCCACTCACACCTTATCACCAGCATCTTTTCATCTCTCTTTCCAGCTGAGATAGTCATGTGTCTTCTCTACAGTAAGACTCCTATTCCTTTCTTATCATACTTTAATCTCTTCAGCAAAAGGCACCAAGCCACCGTCCTTCATACTACCTTACTCCACTCCTTGTAGAGGAATCTGGGCTTGCGAGTTTGTTGGTAACCTTACTAATGCCGTTGCTACGAAAAAAAATGGCACTAAGTACACTCTGTAAAGAGGGTTGGTGTTAGGAAGGGCATCCAGCCGTAGAAACCATGCCAGAGCAAGCATCGAAGTTCGAAGTGGTCCTGTGTCTCATCTGATCCTGTTGAGCCGTCCAACTCATGCCATCATAGAAAACAGACATCAATTGATGATGATGGTGATGGTGATGACAATATATATAAATGTCACGCACCAAACGGTTGTCTTTCATCCTTTCAGGGTCGATAAAACAAGTACCAATTACGCATTGGGGGTCGATGTAATCGACTTACCCTTGCTCCGAAGATGCTGGCCTTGAGCCAGAATTTGAAAACATCATCATCATTATTATTATTATTATTATTATTATTATTATTATTATTATTATTATTATTATTATTATTGCCTTTGCACAGCTTCTAACGCTGGAGATGTACTACGGTGTCAGCTGTTCACTTACTAGTGAACTAAGGTAACACCCCTTATTTTTCCAGCACCTTCCGGAGTATTCGAGCGGTTCCAAGCCGTGCTGTTTTCTGCAAGTGCTCCACCCTTATTGCAGCCCCTATTTGTTCCATGTACTGGTCAGCATCATCATCATCATCATCGTCATCATCATCATCATCATCATTATTATTATTATTATTATTATTATTATTATTATAATTATTAAATTTGTGTCTTTTGAAGCGGCTCCGAGAAAACTGAAAAATTTCTAGGTTTTTACTGAATGAAAAGCTTTGTTACTGGATTACATTACAAACAAACTCCGGAGCTTCGGAAGTCCATCCACAAACCTGGGACCGACGGAAGGTTTGTGTTGTCCGCAATATTTCATTTGAATTTCTCAATGTTTACAATATGCAACATGTATCTGTCTGTCTGTCTTTCTGTCCTATCTATCTATCTATCTATCTATCTATCTATCTATCTATCTATCTATCTATCTATCTATCTATCCTAGACGACGGTGAACAGGTGTGGTCGCCGTTTGTGCGGCGCGCTTTCCCGCAGCTCGTCTCCTTAGCCGAACTGCAGTCGTGGATTAAACAGAGACCTAGGCTCGGCGAATGGCACCGCGAGTGTCGCGTTGCTCTCAAGCAACTCTGCCGTCCGGGACCAATCTTGTGCAACTTTGATTCCACAAAAGCGTTCTATAGAGGATTAGTGGAGGGGAGGTGCGACGACGATCTCGGG
>NC_068994.1:6712890-6713686 GCF_001194135.2 Octopus bimaculoides
TCTCTCTCTCTCTCTCTCTCTCTCTCTCTCTCTCTCTCAAACACACACACACATTTGTTGTCATGGGCAGAAAAGGGAAAAGTCACGTTTGGTTTTTGATCATGCAGCCAAACATGAGTGGTCTCCACGAAATACATCCTCATCTGCAGTGATCATGCGACATGTGGTTGACCAGCACGTGCCGTCAACCTAGTCGAATCCTCAGTGAAGAGAACACGATAAGCAGGGTCTAACTCAGAAAAATCGAGCAACATGACCAAACAGTCTGAGCTAGCGCTCCGAAATCATAACAGACAGAAATAGTAGAAAATTCGGAAGAAGACGACTGGGCGCAGCTCTTTCGACGCTGGCAACCTGGCATGGCTGAGTGGTTGAACATTCGGCCTGTTTTTGGCGACAGTATTCTTAGGCGCTGGAGACAAACCACACATGCGCAGAAATATGCGCATGAGATAGCTAGCTAGCTAGCTAGATAGAGAGATAGGAGAGGGAGAGAACGAGAGAAATATTGGTTTCAAATTTTGGCGCAAGGTCAGCAATTTCGGAGGAGGGGGGTAAGTCGATTACATCGACCCCAGTGTTCAACTGGTACTTATTTTAATCAACCCAGAAAAGATGCAAGGCAAAGTCTACCTCGGTTGAATTTGTACTCAGAACGCCAAGACGGACGAAATGACGCTAAGCATTTTGCCCGGCGTGCTAGCGATTCTGCGAGATCGCCGCCTTGAAACGAGAGAAATATTGGTTTCAAATTTTGGCGCAAGGTCAGCAATTTCGGAGGAGGGGGGTAAGTCGA
>NC_068994.1:6713773-6715470 GCF_001194135.2 Octopus bimaculoides
AATTAGTTGAGCCAATACTCATGAGCCGAAACGTTTCATACGCCAGAAATTTGAATTTGGTCGGGAGGGGCTGGCAATTTTTATTTGTCTCGTGGCTGTAGCGAAAGAGGTAGTATGGTGGACCCGCTTGAAAAGGGCTAAAGAGAGACACCTTCTTCTTTGGCCAAGCCCTCATCAAGTCTCACTTGAAAAGGAAGTTGAGCGTGGAGAAGGAAGTGTTGCCTTGAAAGGTGGGTGTTGAAAGGTTGGAAGAATGGCCAGTGTGAAAGGACCAATTCTGAGCATACACCTGTGAGAAATAAAAGAAGGGCTCTTGCCCTGTTGATCAGGCACCCGTGGCTTTCATGGGTTTTTCCACGAGGACCTTAAAACGCCTCCCTCATTGGGAGTTTTAATTTGTTCAATTTAATTATTTATATTGTCTACACGCGGAAAATCCATTGTATGTTGTTGCATATCATTTAATATAGTTTTATGTGAGCCCTTGTGGCTAATAAAAGAATGAGCTATTATTATTATTATTATTATTATTCAGTAGTTTTATTTTTATAACGTGCTTTCACTTCACTACCGAGCGCAGCTCTGTGCGCCTTGGGTATGTGCTTTGGTTTGCTGTGGTGCTCTTATGTTTACTGTATTGAAAGTGTTTTGCGTAGAAAGTGTGCAGTACCCAGTAGTGCAATTTATTATTATTATTATTATTATCATTATTATTATTTCAGGAACCACCGTTTGGTATTGATACCAAGGAAAAAAGTCAGGGAAGCCAATACAGTTTCTACTTTTGGCCATGAACACCCTTTCGCTGTTTATAATCCTCATTATATGTAAGTCAGTTACTTGTCTGTGTTAGACATACAATCCTCTTGTTGTTAACGTCCCTTGATATTTGTCGCCCCCTCCTCACCTCACCGTTCGTTCGCTTGAAACACCCGCATTGCCTGACTGGTTGAAGGCTGTGAATGCTTGACGACATTCCAGATGCAAACAAACGAAAACGAAAGTAGACCAAATTTCAGGGCAAAAATGAAGTAAATGACAAAACACAACAAAACCAAATTCAAAACTACAGAAAGACTTGACTAGCAAGAACCAAACCAGAACAGCACGGCAAAAACATAGATAAAAAGAGAATGTAAGGAAAATTTACAAAGAAAAATTCTAACGATGGTGGAATTCACGAACGTGATAATCTAAAGGTAGAAACAAAGAACTAAAACCTACAGATTTCATATTTAGCAGAAAAAGCTCTTCTCAAGAATGAATACACACGATGTAAGATGCAATAGAATCGTTAGAGCGCCGGACGGAAATGCTTACCGGTATTTCGTTCTGAGTTCAAATTCCGCCGAGGTCGACTTTACCTTTCATCCTTTCGGGGTCGATTAAATAAGTACCAGTTTGAACACTGGGATCGATGTCATCGGGCCACGAGGCAAAATTTTAAATGAATATATATTTACTCTTTTACTTGTTTCAGCCATTTCACTGCGGCCATGCTGTAGCACCGCTTTTAGTCGAAGAAATCGACCTCAAGGACTTATTCTTTGTAAGCCTAGTACTTATTCTATCGGTCTCTTTTGCCGAACCGCTAAGTTACGGGGACGTAAACACACCAGCATCGGTTGTCAAACGATGTTGGGGGACAAACACAGACACACAAACCTATACACACACATACATACATACATGCATAC
>NC_068994.1:6716966-6719269 GCF_001194135.2 Octopus bimaculoides
AACAACAACAACAACAACAACAACAACAACAACAACAACAACAACAACAACAACAACAACAACAACAACAACAACAACAACAACAACAACAACAATAATAATAATAATAATAATAATAATTTTAATAATAATAATAATAATTTTAATAATAATAAATAATTATAATAATAATTGAAAGACTTCAGACAAAAATCATGCCTCCTCATTGATATGACTGTCCCAATCAATATAAACGTATCTGTCAAGACCTACCGAAAACTGAGCAAGTATAAATAAAGATCTTGAAATAAAAATTAGCAAAATGTGGAACCTGCAGACTAAAACAATACCTGTTGTCATAATGACCTAGGAATGATAGCAAAAGGGGCTGATTGCTACCTAGCTCAGATACCAGGAAACTCCCAAATGGCAGAAATTCAAAAGATAGTGCTCTTGGGAACTGCCCATATCCTACGCAAAATACTTTCTATGTAATCTCAAATTTTAAAACAAACACATAATTTTCTTATGGTTTCTTAAACATTCTCTAGAACAACACTATGTACAAAACCAAATATATGGCACCCTAGGCATAACACCAACATGAACTTCTAACTTGTTGTCTCTTGAGGTCTCTGGGTGAGACTTGGAGCCAACTTGTACAAATGTAAAGCAAAAATCAAACATAAAATAACAATCCTTTCTACTGGAGGTACAATGCCTGTAATTTTAGGGGGAAGGGACTCGTCGTTTACATTGACCCTAGTAAGTGACTGGTACTTTTTTCTGTCGACCTCGCAATAATGAAAAGTGAAAACAACCTCGACGTAATTTGAACTTAGAACCTAAAGAGATGCGTCTAAGCATTTTCCCCGCCGCGCTAAAGATTCCTCCATTTCTCTGCGTTTGTTGAAATTGTAAAATATATATAAAACACGTATCATTTCAGGTCTTACAAGAAGTATGTGAATTGTCTGACCGAAGGCATTGGTAAATCCGACGAGGAGCAAGACATGTTCCTCAATTTACTTTATCAAAACGAATCGATGCACATCTCATACGCGGGAATCTGCCATGACGTAAACGGTAAGAAGTCTCCTAAGTCTGCATTGCAGCATATTATTGTTGTTGTGTGGAGGCGCAATGGCCCAGTGGTTAGGGCAGCGGACTCGCGGTCGTAGGATCGCGGTTTTCGATTCCCAGACCGGGCGTTGTGAGTGTTTATTGAGCGAAAACACCTAAAGCTCCACGAGGCTCCGGCAGGGGATGGTGGCGAACCCTGCTGTACTCTTCCACCACAACATTCTCTCACTCTTACTTCCTGTTTCTGTTGTGCCTGTAATTCAAAGGGTTGGCTTTGTCACACTGTGTCACGCTGAACATCCCCGAGAACTACGTTAAGGTTACACGTGTCCGTGGAGTGCTCAGCCACTTGCACGTTAATTTCACGAGCAGGCTGTTCCGTTGATCGGATCAACTGGAACCCTCGACGTCGTAAGCGACGGAGTGCCATACATACATACATTATTGTTGTTGTACGCTTGATCGCGTACATATTTAATCCTAACACTCGCAAATTTATAACTAGGAGTACCACACTGAGGAGAACAATAGGTAAATATAATTTACTTTAAATTCGAAACGCATCAGTCGTTAACATCGAAGTCGTGTGGATTCATCATTTTTCTGTTTGCTTACATAGAAAGGTATGTGATTGTCTCGGAGATTTTTTATTGTAGTTGAAAATACATTAGCGTCTATTTCTAATTCAGTACGTGGCGAGGCAGTTTTCGAGGCAGCTTCTTTCAGTTTTCGTTTACCAAATTCACTCATAAGGCTTTGGTCGACCCGACTATATAGTAGGAGACACCTGCCCAAGGTGGTGCGCTGTCGGCACTGAAACCGGTATCACGTAGCCACAAGAGCGAATTCCTCAAACAAGCAAGCCATACCCGCTTGCATCAATAAGCAATGTCGGTATTAAGTAATGCTGAACGTTTTGTTTTTGCTTCCACGGCTGTGTTGTAAATGTATTCACACCCGTTTAACTACTTTCTTATTTTCCGAGCAGATCTTATAAAAGGTACCCAATGCTTGGCGATAACCGAAGAGTTGAAAGTATGCTATAATAATTTCGCCAGGTCACTTTCAATGATAACGGAGAAATTTGAAGCGCCTCTACCTGATCATCCGGCTAGCGGTACCCTGAAAGCGTCAGCCTGCAAGTAAGTATAGAAGGCTAAAAATATATGAGACAATTTTGAGGACCTTATGTATATCTTATATATATATATATATATATATATATATATATATATATATAT
>NC_068994.1:6719279-6725256 GCF_001194135.2 Octopus bimaculoides
TACCAGTTGCGTACTGGGGTCGATCTAATCGACTGGTCCCCACCCCCAAAATTTTCGGGCCATGTGCCTAGAGTAGAAAAGTATATATATATATATATATATATATATATATATGACTACACACGTACTGTTGGTGATTTCTTTTCCTTCTTTAGACTTTTTCCTTCTCTCGTTTCCGACGAAGAGCTACGGTCGTAACGTCAAACTCTTT
The DNA here is from genome assembly GCF_001194135.2 of Octopus bimaculoides. NCBI lineage: Eukaryota > Metazoa > Mollusca > Cephalopoda > Octopoda > Octopodidae > Octopus > Octopus bimaculoides. The sequence goes on from NC_068994.1 coordinate 6,719,491, forward strand.
CTTTTTACCGACCGTCAAGCTAATACTTTCTTTATGCACGTCCGCTTGTCGTCCGTTAATTTGATTCGTTTATTTGAATCGACTATATACATCCATATATATATATATATATATATATATATATATATATATATATATATATATAGCAATAAGAAAATGGAGGGGATCAATAGGTGGTATTCATCAACTTCTAGACATTATATTATGTCAATTTACTTATTTAGTAAAACGACAATTATAACAATATACATACATGTATAACATATTATGCTTTACATATATAATATATAAAATATAAAAATATCAGTAATTATTAAAACATATAACATAGAGCAATAGAAATTGGGATAATATCTTACAGCTATTTCAGCCAAGAGGCAATAATACCTCATTCTACTTTTATCCCTCCAGTGGACTGAAGTAATTAGTAGATGAAATTGAGGTACTTGGGTGTTTCTCTAGGCTTCGTCAGAGGTTTTAGAAAGTATATATAGTTAAGTTATCGTTAAGTTTATCGATCGGTGCGGGGTATAGCCCAGACTATACTCCCTCCAGACAACCAGGCCAGAATATACCCCTGCCAAGACTATACCCCAGGCTTGCGGACAAATAACACAGATGTACCTCACTTATAAAAGTTGCCTCTTTAGCCTGCTGGGCTTCAGCGAAGAAGCTGCCAATACCTCAGAGCACAGAACACACTGTGGTCTTTCTACTCGACCAGTAAGCACAGTGAAACCGAGGCTCAAATATGACTCGTCGTATCTCCTTTTCTTTGTTAAAGACGTTCTACAAATAAATATAATAACAATATGCAAACGTTGTGCAGACGGAAGGGCCGCCCCAGGCGACACACACTCTTGCTACGCTAGTATGTGTGTAAGGTATAGAATTGCCTTTGGTACAGAACAGGATGGTAATGCAGTGCTTATTTACAAAAAGAGAGATTTGGTTTCTACTTTTAGCATGCAGCGGGATCTCATACAGTCTCTTGGCAGTTTATAGCTCCACTTACTCTTCACTTTCTTTCATTTTTTTTTTTTTTGTTTCACTTGTGTAAACATGTTTGTTTATTATTTCTTAAATATCTTTTTTTTTCTTCTTTGCTTCCGCTCTAGCGTGACCGTTACAAGATACAAATGCGAACTCGCCATCTACAGGCGCTGCAGCAAGAGAGTTGGGCAAATTATGATGAACTTCTTGGTCGGAGCATTGCCCAGTCGCTGCCAGATTCAAATGGGAGTGACATCCGAGTACACTGCCATGTATGGAAGCAATATCAGTAGAGTTACTTCCAGTTGGCCCGTGGTGTTCTTGTGTGTTTTACTCACTCTAAATTCCTCATTCTTCCAAACATTGCAATAAAGTATTTGTATTGTTCTTCGCAGCTTCTGTTTTGTTGTTGTTGTTATCGATGGTGGTTGTAGCGGTGGTGGTGGTAGTGGTAGTGGTGATGGTGGTTGTGGTGGTGATAATGGTTCTCGTAGTGGTGGTGGTGGTTGTTGTGGTCGTTGTTGTGGGGGAGGTGGGGATGAAGTCGATTACATCGACCCCAGTGTTTCTCTGGCACTTGGTTTATCGACCCTCCCGAGAAGATGAGAGGCAAAGTCAACCACGGCGGAATTTGAACTCAGAACGTAGCGGCAAACGAAATACAGCTTAGCATTTCGTCCGGCTCTACCAGCTCCTCGCCGCCTTGTAGCACGTGATAATTGAAGTGAAAATGTCATGTCTACTTTCCGCCCTTTTCATTAATCTATTAAGCCATAAAATGTCGCTTTTGTCACGTCACTAGGTAATAATTGATTTATAGCTGTCTCTTCAGTGTTTAGTACGCTTTAGTACAAGATAGTACTAAAACAGTGGGTTGGGAGCGGGTGAGAGTTTTAATGGAACAGCAACCTGCCAGAAATAGAATCTGTCTGTCTGTCTGTCTGTACATCAGTCACTGTTCCAATCACTATCTATCTATCTATCTATCTATCTGCATGGAAGAGCCTTTTCGAAGGATGGTTTACAAAACATCTTGTGTTCTGCTGTAGAAAAGTACAGTCTTAGACGTAATAGTTCCAACAATCTTTTCTCCCCGCCCAGTTCAGCTAGATGAGTTTTGTGATAATGTAAGAATAGAATATATCCCCAAGAACATAAGGTTTTTACTCCAAACAATGGATCAAGGTGTAGCAGCTAATTTCAAGGCATATCCGGGAAAAAAATTTTCCAAACAACTTATAAAAGCAATTGAAGGGGAGATAAATCTACAATTAAAGACTTTTAGAATAAGTTTAGCATAATGAATGTTGTGGGTAACATAGCTAAGTCATGAGATGAAGTAAAAGTCTAAGCTTTGAATGGTGTTTAGAAAAATATATAGTCAAGCTGTATACGTGAGCTTACAAGTTTTTCATAAAGCGGACATCTGCGTCAAATCTGGAAAGCTATTTTGACACTTGCAAACGTAAGGTCTGAAGATGTCATGGAGGATGACGTGGTCGAACCGCTAGCGTTTCATAGAACAAAAGTTTAAGTAACGAGGAGCTGATGCTGTTAGGACAAAGTAAGCTGGGAAGACATGAAAATACAGAAATACGGGAATATAACATAAAAAGTACAAGAGACAGCATGGCCGCAGCTCTAAGCTGAAATTATAAACAATAAACTGAGTTCAGTTCGTAGACCGAGAGGATTGCACCATAACCCTCAAATATTTTTGAATAAGGTTCTCAGTGTGATTGTGAAGTAGCCAGTGAATAAATCGTCACTAAACGTTTGCATTCTTTATATCTAAACATGGATGCCTTGTTACCGCACCGAGTACAATGTAATTAGCTTTGTGAGAACCTCTCATATAGGCGTTTGGTGCATAGAAGCATGCATAGATACTAGCAGACGAATTTCGTCTGTAAGCTTTTATACATTAAGCGCCTACAGGAGTGGGTTTCTCAGAGCTCTAATAACGCAGTATTCGGTGTTATAACTAAGCTTCCATGTTCAGTTGGATATAAAAATTATCTTTTGATATTAATACTACTTAATATCAAAATCATCCTCAAATCTGAAACATGGTATGAAATTCGTTAAGAGAATATTCCTCATTTGATCAGTAGCATGACTAATAGAGACCTTGCACTGAAAAATGTAAAGGGCATGTCTACTAAATATTAGATATTCACGTTATAATAATTAGTAAATAATCTGAATGTATAATTTCAGATTTAAATAAATGTTAACGATTATAATGGTGTCTATTTACTCCTGTCATGTCTGTGTACTTGCACACAATTTACTTAGAATAACAATATCCTTTGTGTGAACAAAATAAATTTGAACAAATATTATTGTCAAGAAATGTTTTACTATTTTCCATTGTATGTAAATTTTTTAAGTATTCGTATGAAATAAGCACAAATTTGTTAGAAACGGTATTTTTATGGTTTTTGAGACAAAGCGAGGGTATCCTGTAGCTCACAAAGTTGAAAAAAACTGGGGCCATTTTGGGATTCAAAGACCAAAAGTTAGACAAAAGTAAGTGTTAGATCTAACTCAAGGAAAATTGTGTTCCTCAAAGTTAACAATTCTAAGATTGGAGGATAAGAGCAGAAAAAAAATGCTTAATTGTTCTTTGAAGAAGGCAAATACACTTGGATGCACACTCACTAAGCTACCACAACTGCTTCCGTGCTACGAAATATAATAAAATCAAATTCAAATTTAACTTTACACTATATGCCGTCTCATACGGGGGAATGCAAGTGTAAAAAGAACAGGTCGATGATCACTCGGCGGCCAACATTAATACGAGCTGAAGACAGTTAACAGTGGAACAGATGTTGAAGAGTAACAACCGGTCTCAACCGGTTTCAACCGGTAGAGGAAGCTTGCTTCTCAATGCATTGAATACCTAAGTTTAAATCTAATTCTTTCTATTAAATATTATCTATTCCCTATACGTAATGCATCTTTAATTTCTTTATTAAATATAGCTATTCTTTTTAATAAAGTTGTATTTACATGCTCATATATTTACATTATTTACATTTAACGTAGTGGTTAAGAGCGCGGGCTACTAACCACCAGCTTCCGAATTCGATTCCAGGCAGTGACCTGAATAATATTAAAAAAAAAAAAACCATGGTGATTTTTATATATGATTGAATGTTTGAGGGCTGGTGTTGTATGTAAAGTTGTTGACCCAAATTTAATGTTTGTTCTATAATTAATGCTTCCTTATCTTCGTCTCATTTTATATTCGAGCACTTCTTATGCAGTCCTACAAACACTTTTGTTTCTGTAAAAGGAGACAAATATTATTTCTTACTGTCTCCTTATATTTTACTTACATAAAGGTTGAATCGCAATTTAAGTACAAGGAAACGAAGGAAAGAAGGGGGAGGTGAGGGAATACGCCCTGAATTCAAATTCCCGTTTCAGGGGTCGATCAAATAAGTACCAGTTGAACACTGGGGGTCAATTTAATCGACTTAAGCCCCCTTCACCAAAATTGCTGCCCTTGTGGCAAAATTTGAAACATATATTAAATGTTTCAGTTTCTAACATTTAATATGTTGTTGAATATCAAAATATTTTCAATGACTTCATAAAAGAAAAGAAACAAATAAAGAAGAAAAAAAGAGAAAAAAGGAAAGAAAAAGAAAGAAAGAAAAAGCACTATTATTTATAGCATCGTAATATTATGACTTCCTATTTCATGTTCGGTTGGCCTCAATATGTAAAGCATCATGTTATAACCCGAAACCGATCTAACGTTGAGGAAATATTTGAATCAAATTTAAAAGTGCTGAATTTCTTTTTGGCTTTGCTTAGCTGAAAATGAACAAACTAAACTCCATTATAACGAGGTAAGTGTTTGTAGCATTTATAATTATTGTTGATTATTTGTTAATATTTGTTAATATTATCTTTAATTTAGAAATGAAAACGAATTTTAAATTGCCAATCACTTTAATATTTTCCTCATTGGGTTTATGTGTGCGTGAGTGTACGTATGCCATTATTTCAATTTATTTCAAGATTTCTTGCTAATAGAAAAAAAACATTTTCTAACCTAGATCCAACATCAACAACAGGGTATGTATGTATGTATGTATGTGCAGATTTGCATGTTTTATGTATTTATTCTCATACATATAATTACAAATCTAGACATGCTCATATATTTACATCATTTACATTTGACGCAGCGGTTAAGAGTGCGGGCTACTAACCACAAGATTCCGAATTCGATTCCAGTCAGTGACCTGAATAATAATAATAATAATAATAATAATAATAATAATAATAATAATAACAACAAAATCGAAAAATACCTTAGGAATGAGAGAACCCAGGTTCGAAATTTCTCCAAGACACGTAATGAAGGCTGGAAGGTATATCAACCGAAACATTGTGTTAACAACAAACAAGATGAGGATAAATATCTGTCAAATGTAAATAATGTACATAATTCCTCATCTCTTAAGTATAGAACTGTATTATACCCATATATATTTAAATGATGAACTTCTGCAAAGTTCTACAAATTTTTATACTTCCAGTGATAGATTGGATCTGTAGTCTTCGAATTAGCTTTCTCTTTTCTGGTTTTGAGAAGTCTAATTTCTCAAGATTGGTATTTAGGCAGTGTGTTACATATCCCAGGGCCCCAATAATTACAGGTATAAACCTGAACTTGTAATCTGGATAGAGTAATTGCAGATTTCTCAATAGTTCAGCGTAGGTGTTCTCTCTCTCCCCTCTGTGTGTGTG
>NC_068994.1:6726073-6728573 GCF_001194135.2 Octopus bimaculoides
CAAACAAATTTATTTTAATATGGGCTAGGACTGCCTTTCACAGTAATTACAGCTTGAATTCTACGAGGTATGGACTCGTACAAAATTTGAATTGTTTCCAAAGGAATTTTTGTCCATTCTTCTACTAAAACAGTCTCCAGTTCTTGTAGTGATGATGGTGGAGGATATTGACTCCTTATTTGTTTTTCTAAAATGCACCATAAATGTTCAATAATATTGAGATCTGGGGACTGTGGTGGCTAGATAAGATGTTCAACTTCACTAGAATGTTCCTTGTGCCATTCAGTAACAACTTTAGCTGTGTGAATTGGTGCATTGTCATCCTGAAAGATTGCGTTTCTCTCCAGAAACAAATTCATCCTATGGATGCGGAACTGTTTCTGGAGGGAAACGCAATCTTTCAGTGATTTCGAGTCAATATTGTGCTAAGTAACAATAGTTAGTTTTACTACTGCTTCGGTTGAGTTTTACGTGTTACTAGGTCAAACAACAATAACAACAGCACAAACATATGAACATCCACTACAACAATAAAAAACAACAGAATGTTTATTATGCCAAATCCCCTCACCTCGATGAAATAATTTCAAGTCTTAATATTTATAATTCACAATTCTTTGTTACAGAGTTCCACCGCTAAGAAAGAAACTACAATATCAGTTTCTGTTATTGATTTTGTTCTGTCTTATGCTTGTTCTTATACTCTCCAATAATACGACATTGTTCCATAGCGACCAGCCTCATAAAGAAATGCATTGCTTCCCACAAGAATATATAATATTTATTAAGGTTTGTATAAAAAAACCCATCTAGCCTTACTTACTTTTCGTAGCCAACATGCAATCACACAGCTAAATAATATTTTACTTAACCTAGTCAGCCCTTTACACTCATTCAACCAATTTTCCGACAATGCTACATTCCGTAAAGTTTCGGAGTATTGCATTAAAGTCTTATTCTCTGGAAAAACAAAAAGATATATAAGATAATGAAACCTACAAACTTATATTCGAAACTAAACGAAGGATATAATCTGCTTTTGCCCACATTTTTATAGAAAGAAGCTTTCCATATCTGTGGCTAAAATACATATTAAAATGCTTCAAAAACACTTCATTACAAAATATTTTAATTAGAATTCTATAAAAGTTTCTTATTCAACTACAACATTCATTTTTCGCAATCTCTAACAAGTAAGAATCAAATTTGCATCAGCATACGCCCAACATATTACTACACAATTGTAAATGCATCTCCGAATGTATTGTTTACTACTCAACATTAAACAAATTCATATGCATATTTAACTGCTGATTCTTTTGAGACAACGTATATATAACACAAACACACCTTCTGAAACCAACTTAGACGTACCGAAACTATCTTGTCCGATTATATGCTTTTGTTTTTTTTTTAAATAAGGAGATAAATTATAGCATTAATGAAAATTAATTTGCTTCCCATACCATACAAAAATTAAGACACGCTCTGTTCGCTTTGTACATTCGAGGTATATATGAGATATTGTCCTCAAATTTTTTCCCTCTTCAATAGAAACTTTGAAAGAAACTTTAGTTGTTTTCATAGATGCCCATGAATGCTAAAACATTTAAAACCTTTTATAAAATAATCACATGGTGATGTAGTTATGTCCTTGAATAAGACTTTTATTTCACATTGCTCCAGTCCACTCAGCAATGATTTATACTTGTAATTCAAAGGGTCAGCCTGGTTCCATTCTGTGTCAGGTGGAATCTCCTTAAGAACTATGTTAAGGACACGCGTGTCTGTGGATTGCTCAGCCACTTGTATGTTAATTTCACGAGCAGGCTGTTCCGTTGGTCGGATCAACTGAAGCAATAGTCGTCGTAACTGACAGAGTTTCAGCTTTATGTTTAAAGTAACGAAAAATATAAATTACCTCTGTAAGTCTTATTTCTTCCTTTGAAAATAATGTTATATATTTATATATCTACGTATGTACTTATATGATAGAGAGTAAAATGGCAAAGAACTTGTAAATTTATTCGGCAGGGAGTTCATCTTAAGTTATTTTACAGGTTTATTAAACAGGACATACAGCTTATATGAACTATATTTCAATGAATTTATTTAATAAATGAATATTCTTCTATATTTAGCTGCTGTTATTGTACAACAAAAATTCTATTTTATAGGTCCATAAAGCTGGAAGTACAACAGTAATGAACATTCTCCAAACTTTTGGATTAAAGCGGAAGTTGAACTTTATACTACCAAAAGAGAACAACTATTTAAGCCATGAAAAATGGTCCTATCCATCTTACAATAAGACATTTAATTCTCGAATTTTAATGCCACCAAACAACGAAGCAGTTCATATTCTGTGCAACCACATTGTGTATAGCTATAAAGTTTTCAATGCAATATTGTCTGGCCGCCATCTCGCCAAAAAACGAACTTCTCAGTTTCGAAAAATCATACAGGGTGGCTATGGAGAATCGGATAGTTTACAGCAACT
>NC_068994.1:6729823-6732282 GCF_001194135.2 Octopus bimaculoides
ATATACATACACACATATATATGCATAAAGGTGGGATGAAAAGTTCATAGGCTGACTATGAAGGAGTGATGCTAGAGCTGTGAAATCTTTCCATTAATTTCATTAATTACATTAATTTCAACACTTCTTATTTATAACTGCGTTGTTTCCTTCCAGGTAAACTGACATTTGACTTTTCGAAGAAGACTTCTGAAGTAACTAGTAGCGACATCTCTTGGAAACGGACAGAATTTAGCATCGTGGTGTAATCAAGTAGCCGCAGAAAAAGGGCTCGGCCCCCAGCGACATTCATGCTGACATTGTTGCTACTTTTGCGGATGATGCTCCAGCTTTATCACCAGAGCAATTTAGGAGGGGCAGTGAATTTAGGAGGAGAAGAGGAACTCTTGGAAATGACGCAAGGTCTGGACGACCTCCAACTGCTACCACCACGTGTTTATTGCATGATGATGGATGACAGACGATTGACTATAAATCAAATAGTTAATGCTACTAGCATATCCTGAGAGTTGAGAATATTCTGCACAATAAGTTTAGTATGACATAGATTTTTGCTCAGTGGAAGCCACGTCTTCTATCACCTGATCAAAAGCGTTCCAGGCTGATCGCACCACGGGGAAATCTGACATTATTTGAGGTAGATCTAACTGGTTTCGTTGAACGTTTCCACATCCAGGATAAGTGTTCGGTTCATCACTTTGAGCCAGAGACAAACAGGCAAACTATGCCGTGGATTGAAATATGAGGATTCTTTGTTCGAGTTCATTCTAGAACGATGGACACATCAAGAAATATGACAACTGATGTTAAATCGATCAAAACGTTGTGTAGAGAAAAATATTACAAATATGCGTGTCTAAACATAAGGCTAAGAGTACAAAATAATTAAAAGATAATAACAACAAGTCTTTTGGATCATTTGAATATTTAATTAACAAAGAAATTGTTTTGATGTTTTCCGAGGAGGAATCCTTTATAAATTCGGAATGTGATTTCTACATGCGGTAATTATCTTATTAAATGATACTTACTAATTGCTTTTATAATACCTCTGTTGTTGACTACGTGTCAACATAATGTATAAATCGAAAAATCTTAGTTAATTAAAATTATCATTGAAGTGAGAAGGGAAACATAGGTTGATTGGCTTAAAATCAATAATATCTGATCGAGGCAATTTAATTAAGTAATTAAAGTTTGTATTACGAGTGTAGGGACGAAATAACTGTTTCTAATTTAGGCACAAGGCAAGCAATGTTGCAGAAAGGAGTTTGTAGATACAATTACCCCCACCCCACTCCACCAATACTCGACCAATATTTTATTTTATAAACTTCAATGTTGGCACTCCGTCGCTTACGACGTCGAGGGTTCCAGTTGATCCGATCAACGGAACAGCCTGCTCGTGAAATTAACGTGCAAGTGGCTGAGCACTTCACAGACACGTGTACCCTTAATTTATCTTTTACTTGTCTTAGTCCTTAGACTGCGGACATGTTGCGGAAATGTCTCGAAATGATACTGGGATTGATAAATATATATATGTATATATATGTACACTGCATCACCCACTTTACAAACTAAACGAAAATCTTATGTACGTTAGCCGCAACTCGAATCACGCAAGATGTATTATAAACTCGAAAGTCAAAGGGTTATCAATTAAAAGATCGATAATAAATAAATGTATATAAGCATAACCCATTATTTGTGTCTACACACACACATATATATGTATATGTATATATACACATATATAGGTGTGTGTGTCTGTGTATGTGTGTATAAATATATATACACTAGTAAATGGACAAACGAAAGTAAATGGAACGCAATACATTTGGTAGGAACAAGATGTATTCTTAAATAACAGTTTGTCTAGATTCATGTGACTGAAAATTTCGTGAGATCGTTGGACGATCCCATCTCTAGATATCTGACGAGAAGGGTCAAACTATTATATCATTAAGTTGACAATATACTACAACTTTATCGCTCCACTACTGCTTAAATCTCTCTGAGAGATTTAGAAATATTATATTTCTAATTTTGCTGATCAGTGAATAAACTTCTCTATGATTTATATAAGTTTGCGAAGGCGAAACAGGCCTCCCTATCCAGCCGCTAATCTACTTCCGGCTCGTCGTACTGCTTTGAATTGCTTCTGCCTAGTTTAGTGAGTTGTTTCTGTCCTTTTTGTTGCTGTTTGGTGTGATTTTTGTCAAGTTTCAACTGTTGTTCCTGTGGAATTGCGCCCTGCGGGGCAAAAAATTTCTTTTTTGCTGCTCTCTTTTAGAGAGATAGCAAACTACCATCGTGTAAAACGAAAACTTTTTCAATATGGATAACGAAATGACCTTTCTACTGTGTGATGAGGACTTTCCTCTTTTACAAGAAGAAATTTGTTTCAATAATACACAAGTATTTCAAGTAGACCCAGAAGTAACCAAGGAAGAGAA
>NC_068994.1:6737964-6739711 GCF_001194135.2 Octopus bimaculoides
ATATTGCAATAGATTAAGGTTCATAGGGCCACAGGTCTTCAATACCCTGTCACAAGAATTAAGAAACCTACACAATATGGACGTGAATGTCTTCATAAAAGAAACTAGACATTCTCCTCTCCAGAATACCGGATGAACCAACAGCCAGACATGAGGAACATATGAGGGCAGCGGTGTCAAACTCCCTCAAATATCAAATGGGCCAACAACCAGGGCAAAAGCACATACAGGATTGGTGATATGAAATTCCATCACCCTGACGAAATCACCCAAAGAAGAAGCGTATGAAAAAATCCAAAATCTCGGTGATACGTCTAGCATGACCGCAGCCGACTGAAGCGAATAAAAGAACATGTTATTCTAGTTCAATGGAGATTTCATACACAAAACGTGATACAAAGGTAACGTTTTGCGTAAGTTTTGGAGCTTTCTCCCTACACTCGTTTTAACCTATGAGGGGTATTTACAAGGGGCTGGCACCAGTTTACTGTCCATACAGTATGTTATTGTGTGAAAATTCTTCTTGTTATTGTCTGCATGGGTTTCCATAATCAAATCGCTGCCGTTTCAGGACTGTTGGTTGTGCTAGGCTTCCTTAGTATCATCTTTAAATATGGACGCTTGTGACTGCAAAACGCCTTTCTTATAAGAAACACAGCTGCCTGGTGACTGACGCAACGAATATCTTCATCTTCAATCGAAATTAACGTCATCCCAGGCTGCAAAAACATAGGAATACGTAGATATACATGAAATGTGTTCAAAAGTGAGTACACGAGACAATATTCTTTTCTACTCTAGGCACAAGGCCCGGAACTTTTTGGGGAGAGGGCCCAGCCAATTAGATCGACCCAGTACGCAACTGGTACTTAATTTATCGACCCCGAAAAGACGAAAGGCAAAGTAAACCTCGGCATAATTTGAACTCAAAACGTAAAGACAGACAAAATACCGCTAAGTATTTCGCCCGGCGTGTTAACGTTTCTGCCAGCTCGCCGCGCTGTACACGGCCAATATTGTCAAATATATGTGTTTAGGTATGTATGTATGCATGTGTATATGTATGTATGTATGTATGTATGTATGTATGTATGTATGTACGCGTGCATGTATGTATGTATGTATGTATGCATGCATGCAAGTAGGTATGTATGTAAAAAAAGTATGCATGCATGTATTATGCATGTATGTATACAGACACAGATATATTTTTCTCGATACGATCGTCAAAGACACTAATCAACAACTTTCGAAAAATTTTTCTTTTAAAAGAAGTTTGCTACAAAACGGAAAGAAGATGGCGAATCTCCGTTCTTTAAATTTCTCTTATATGTTATTTTTCTCTGTCAAAAATTTAACAAGTTAAAAGTAATAGATAACTCGCGTTTCTTTTACTGTGATGGTCACAGTAAAAGAAACGCTAATCTATCTATCTATCTATCTATCTATCTGTCTGTCTGTCTGTCTGTCTGTCTATCTGTCTATCTATCTATCTATCCATCTACTGTTTTTTTTTACCTCGATCTCTCACCGAACGCTCAAGTAAACTAGACGACTCACAGTGACTGTCCACTTCAGCTTCCCCCCCACCCACCATTCACCGCTTTCAGATGATAGTTGAATGATGATTTACTTACAGCCATTTTAAAATTCATTTTATTATTGAACAGTTTGACACAAATGAAAAACGGGTAATTTCACGAAGACAAGCAGCAACGCCACAGCAGTGTTCTATCACTGTTTTTAC
>NC_068994.1:6740051-6743626 GCF_001194135.2 Octopus bimaculoides
ATATATGTACTTAGACACACGCATATATATTTCTCAGTACAATCGTTAAAAGACATTAGACTACCACTTTCAAAAATAATTTTAAAAATCTTCTTACAAACTTAAAAGAACATGATGGACCTCTGTTGCTTAAATTTCTCTTGAGGAAACCTACGAATAAATATTCGCTTTTCTCGTGTTCACTCACGCTCATTGTATAGGGTTGGCGATCCATTAGCCGTAAAGACTTTTACTGGCCAAAGACAATTCATTACAGCAGGAGGATTCCACAGGCATCACAGTTATGAAAACGTTACATTCTCTAAAATTATTATGTTCACAGACATTTCATTATTAAAATTTCATATCTGTGATTTGTTGTATATAATGTTTAAAAAGAAAAACGGTTAAAATGTAATATATATTGATCTATTAAATGTTTTTTTGATAATATTTCAGTATTATTATTTTATCTTCATTTATTTAATTCTTTGTTGAATAATCTGTATATTCCAATGAAACATTCACCGTACTAGATTCACTTGAACGTTTAGATTTAATTTGTCAAAATATTTTCGTCGCTTTGAAACGGTGATCTGTTCACTGATAAAATTCTGTGCGGGTCCGTGAACAGCACGAAATTTTGTCGCGGTTTTAAATCTAAATGTCAAAGTGAATCTAACGGTTTTTGTGTGTTTATTAATGACTTCCGTAAATGGGTTATAAACACGTTCTCTTTTGCCGAACTACTAGGTTACAGGGACGTAAAAGCGCCACCACTGGTAATCAAACAGTACCCTATATATTGGTACTCAACCATGAAGCATAATAGTCATAATAAATGAAGTCATAAAATCCAAATGCGATGCCACAAAATAGTTAAATTAATAGAATACTTACTAGAATTTTCTGAGTCTGTGCAGCTGCTCCTCCCGGATGAACGCTTTCTATTAAGACCGGATTACAGGGATCGGATCCACGAGTAACACTTATTCCTGAAATGTAAAGAATAATTCCATATCATTCCTCATATTGTTCATGGTGAATTACACTCCTACCTACCTACCTACCTACCTACCTACCTACCTACCTACCTACCTACCTACCTACCCACCTACCTACCTACCTACCTACCTACCTATCTATCTATCTATCTATCTATCTATAGTAAAATTGACAAAAAGAGTACAGTGACTTTGCCGCGAGGAGTGGAGAAGCCAGCGTTTCGGAGATAGTCCCTCTTCAGGGAAAAGATAACTGGAAAGGAGTTAATAAGAGACAGTAAAATTTTACGTCCTATAAATTGCAGCTAGTTTTTGTAACTATAGAACATAAAACGTTATGGTCTCTCGTTCCTTTGTCTCCTGTCAACCTTTTGTTGAAGAAAGTTTTTCTCCGAAACGTTGGCGTCTTCACTTCTCACTGCAAATTCATTGTAAATCTTTCTGTCGATTCTACTAAATAATACAAGTCTTGCCGGGGCATATCAACACCAGTTCCGTTGGGCTCTGTTTGATTGTACACATACATACATACATACATACATACATACATACATACATACATACATACATACATACATACATACAGACAGACAGACACACACACACATATATGCTTGCGTATATACATGCATGTATATATACATACAGACAGACACACGCACATACATCCATGCACAAATACATACAAGCATGCATACATGCATACGTACATATATACATACATAAGTATACATAGATATACATACATAGATACATACATACATGCATATACACACACACAAACACTTGTTTTACAACTAACTAGTGGTAATGCCTTCGTTACACGCTGGTGTATGCATATGTGCATATGACTAGCAGAAGAATATTGTTCAGGGATTGGTTATTCAAGTTAGAGAGCATATTTCTGTGTAGCTAGACTTTGATTTCGAATGTCTCTGTGTTTTAGCTAATTAATCCCTGTAAACTAGATATTTTTCCTTCCAATCGACCAGTATCATTAATTCGTATTTTTACACGGTAGAATAATTCTCATTATAAATCGACCCTAGGCCCTATTCTTTGTAAGCCTGGTACTTATTCTATCAGTCTCTTTGGCCGAACCGCCAAGTTACAGGAACATAAACACACCAACATCGGTTGTCAAGCGATGGTGTGAGGACAAGTACAGACACAAAGACACACGCATAAACGTTTACACACACACACACACACACACAAACACATACGACAGGCTTCTTTCAGTTTCTGTCTACTAAATCCACTCACAAGGCTTTGGTCGGCCCGAGGCTATAGTAGAAGTTATTTTGCCCAAGGTGCCACGCTGTGGGACTGAACCCGAAACCATGTGGTTGGGAAGCAAACTTCTTACCACATATAATATAGTTAGATGAACAGACAGACTGACGTTCTTCGGTGTTTTCAAGAATGTGTTGCTTACCTAACGTCGGATTGTTCTTGGACACGTAGACTGTTATCAGCTTCTCAAGTTCATCATCGTTGCTGCTGTGAAATAGAAGTGGAAGATTTTGCTAAATATTCTGCAAAATAGCAATGATGCGTGGTACTCTGACCAGAGCTTTGTTAACGCCGATTACGAATGGCCATGTCATTGTACTTTAAGGAATCTTTTGTTATATCAACATATTATTTTAACAAGTGACATAATTTGGCTAACACCGCTCGCATGTTTTCCGACTCCCAGGCAAACAGTTCGTTATTGTTCATATTTCTATTCTGTTAATCCAACGCAATATTTATTTCAATGACTCTACTTAAATAACTTCCTTCCTCCTTTTGTTTCTGTTATTCCAATAAATCTTCTCTCTTTGAATGCAAACATAGGACTTTAGATAATTATTTATCATATTTATCCTCAACTCATTCACTACAAAAAGAAGTATGTGAATCCATGTGCTAAAATATGAGTCACTTCCCTTTCACTTTGTCTATACACAGCAAACCGAACGAAAGTTTTTTTTTAGTTTAATCACATGTTCATTCAAATGAATTTTTAGATTATTTTTAAACGCAAAAGGCATTTCTCAGTCATTCTGCGTTACTCACCATTTATAATGTTTTGGCCTCACTTTTTTCATCTGTTCTGACATCTGAAGTTGTAGTTCGAGTTGTCTTCTCCTGAACTGCACCTCCCTCAGCAGCGGCTGGTCAACTGCAATGGTAGGCAGGAATGGTAGACGAAGGCTCTTACTGATTCAGTAGGGGCTTGAAATATTTACATTACTGATTGATTGATTGTTGTTGCTGATGATAGTGTTGTTGTTGATTTTTCTCTTTCTTTTTGTTTGTTTCCGCTTCTTTCAAGCATTGGACTGCGGCCATGCTGGAGCACCACCATGAAAAGCTTTAGTCGAACAAATCAACTCCCCCCTTTATTTTTAAAGTCTGGTACTTATTCTATCGATCATTTTATCCGAACCGCTATGTTACGGGGGCGTAAACAAACCAACGCCGGTTGTCAAATGGTGTTGGAGGGACAAACACACGCACGCACACACATACAAACATGAACACACACTGTTACACACATAGACACACAGACAAACAAACACAGACACAGACAATCATATACAC
>NC_068994.1:6744690-6745999 GCF_001194135.2 Octopus bimaculoides
TCCTTGTTGCGATGTCTCGCCAGTGCAGCGTCGAACTGGTCGCAATGAAACGGTGATATGGCTTCTCTGAAAGGCGAATATGTTAAATATATATTTAAAAAATAAAACGTATGTGTAACGGTAAAATTGTAACGGTTAAACTGTAATATGTAGAATTGGTAGACACGGCGAGCTGGCAGAAACTTTAGCACGCCGGGCGAAATGCTTAGCGGTATTTCGTTTGTCTTTACGTTCTGAGTTTAAATTCTGTCGAGGTGGACTTTGCCTTTCATCCTTTCGGGGTCGATTAATTAAGTACCAGTTGTGTACTGGAGTCGATCTAATCGACTGGCCCCCTCCCCCAAAATATCGGGCCTTGTGCCTAGAGTAGAAAAGAATATGTAGAGTTCACCAAATGTATCTGTACAATCGTAGAATGAAGTTCTATAAATCTAATCATATTTGTCAAAAATGGAGGAGGTAAGATATTAAAAAGTTGTAAGAAGTTTATTCATGCATGCGATCGTTTCATACATAGACATAAATTCATTCCCAGAATTTGCAAATATCAAAGTACTCATCAGTGCAGAAAAAAATAGGAACTTAAAAATGAGCAGAGAAGTTGGACCAATGAGTTTCATGTCTATTTGTTCCTATCCCTGTGTAATTGTGATGGGAGCGGCGGAATTTGAACTCAGAACGTAAAGACAGACGAAATACTGCTAAGCATTTCGTCCGGCGTGCTAACGTTTCTGCCAGCTCGCCACCTTAGAGAGTAAACAATATTGTTACTTTACAGGGAATGGCCTCCCTGAAGTGACGCAGTTTGTAGTAATTATAGTAATAAGGCGTAAATATTATGTAACAGAGATTATTTATGAAAAAGAAAATAAAGAACAAAAACAAAAACTCACCGTACTTGAACGAACAGCTGGCGTTTATGGCCTATATTTAGTATATCATACAACTGGCTGACAAGCAATTCAACATCGTTACTTTTACAATACTGAAACAACGAAAATAGTGTCATCACAATTCTTAATATTTAATATAATATGATACAATTATTCCTACTCAAGGCACAAGGCCTTGGAAATTTTGGGGAAAGGGGGCTAGTCGATTACATCGACCCCAGTGCATAACTGGTGCTTATTTCATCGATCTCGATTGGATGAAAGGTAAAGTCAACCTCGGCGGAATTTGAACTCAGAACGTAGCGGCAGACGAAATACCACTAAGCATTTCGCCCGGCGTGCTAACGTTTCTGCCAGCTCACCGCTTTCTTTATTTCAAATTTTTGCCACAAGGGCAGCTTGTGTGTGTGTGTGTG
>NC_068994.1:6746331-6748945 GCF_001194135.2 Octopus bimaculoides
AAAATAAATACCAGTTAAGCTCTGGAATCGATGAAATCAATTTACACCCCACACCCCACGAACTTGCTCGCCTTGTGCCAAATTTTGAACTCAATACGTGGTTGTGTGGTAAGAAGCTTGCTTCCCAACCACATGGTTCCCCGGGTTCAGTCCCACTGCGTGGCACGTTGGGCAAGTGTCTTCTACTATAGCCTCGAGCCAACCAAAGCCTTGTGAGTGGATTTGGTAGACGGAAACTGAAATAAGCCAGTCATATATATGTGTGTGTGTGTGTGTGTGTGTATGTATCATATTGAAGTGAAAAAGTAGTGTTTGGTATAGGTACAGGCATGGCTGTGTGATTAAAAAAAGCATGTTTTATAATTAAGTGGTTTCGGGTTCAGTCTCACAGGGCGACACCTGTATTTTATTTTACCAAGTCCAAATGCATGAAAGGCAAAAATCGACCTCAACGCCATCAAAACTCACATTATAAAAAAAGCATTTTCTAATCAGTGACTTACTTCATACATGAAATGCATCACCAACTTCATCTCTTCAACGTTCAGTAAAATGGCCGCCATCTTCTCGAGGCTGTTGAAAGGGCTGTCCTTTGTTTTCTTCCTTAATGCAATTTTCGGGCTCACATCAATCACTCCAGCGTTCTTTATGTGAGGCCCTATAAACAAGATAATCAAGATGTGAGGGTCTATAAACGAGAGACATTAAACCTTTACATTATTTACATTTGAACTTAATACTGCTTCCATTTGTTAGTAATAAATTTTTACGCTGCTTATCCGCTAACCACGACACTAAAGTGGTCATCCGTCGGTTGGTTACGACGATGAGGATTTCAGTTGATCCGACCGATGGAACAAGCTCCTCGTGAAATTAACGCGTAAGTGAGTGAGCATTCCACAGACACGCGCATTCTTCATGTAGTTCTCGGGGAGATTCAGCGTGACACAGAATGTGACAAGGCCGCTCCTTTTGAAGTACAGGTACAACTAATTTTTGCCAGCAACATGAAATAATGTGTCTTCTTCAAGGACATAACGCGCTGCTGGGAATCGAACACATGACCTTACGATTGGGAAGCGAACACCCTAACCACTAAGTCACACCTCTTCACAAGTGACTTGTTAATCACTGTTTTTCTATATCAGTGGAGGCTAGATTTATAAAATCATGTGGATGCCGGTGGATAACAACTGTTGATGATGCTCAATGAAGGTGAAATGTAGATTTAGCAATCCCACCACCGCTGCTGGACGCTTTTCGTTTGCTACTAATATATTTCTGTGCTTTTTAGCATTATACGCCTATACAAGATACTTTCTCAAGACGAATACCACAGTTTTATGGCTTTCTATGGTATAACCATTTTAAGTAAGATATACAGAATGCTATTTTGAACAAATACTACTTTGGTCGTAAATAGCGAATAATGCATAGAGATTTCTAGAACTTACCAGGTGAAGAAGGCGTTCGCGTTGACATGCTCCTTTTCTTGGCCAGCCGTCTACCCAGACTTCCGTAGTTACTCTGGTTTTCATTTCGGTCAGACATAGAGAGGTCTTCCGATGAAGGGACCGTCAGATCTTTATCGTTCTCTGAAACCATATGAAAGGAGTCGTTCACAGGAGTTTGGGCAAAGCAACTGCAGATAATGGAGGTCAAATTTGCTGGCAGCAAGGGTTTGTGAAGAACTAAAACCATATACAACAACAACAACAACAACAACAGCAACAACAGGCAGAAGGCCTGAAATTTGGGGGGGGGGAGATAGTCGATTCCATCAACCCCAGTACTCAACTGGTACTTAATTTATCGACCCCGAAAGGATGAAAGGCAAAGTCGACCTTGGCGGAATTTGAACTCAGAACGTGCAGACGGACGAAATACCACAAAGCATTTCGTGCGGTGTGCTAATGATTCTACTAGTTATAATAATGATAATAATAATCCTTTCTACACTAGGCACAAGGCCTGAAATTTGGGCGAGGGGGACAAGTCGATTACATTGAACCCAGTGTATCACTGGTACTTAATTTATCGACTCTGAAAGGACGAAAGGCAAAGTCGACCTTGTCGGAATTTGAATCCAGGACGTGAGGACGGGTGAAATGTCGTTAGGCATTTCGTCCAGAAGAGTTGTACGAGACCCCTAAGTCATCTGGAGGCCGTGGGTTGAAACCGATGGCGATTTTATTGAATAAATTTACTCCTTCGTATTTCAAGATGTAATCTTGTAAATATATCTGTTAAAATAAGATGTCAGTGTTATTTTGATTTTTGTGTAATTTACACGACAATTTATTCACCGCACCCTGTATGTATGTACGTATGTATGTATGTATGTATGTATGTATGTATGTATGTATATTATGAGTGGTTGCGTGTTATATCCATCCAAAAGATACGAATATCTTAATGCTTACTGTTATCATCATCTCCATTTTGTTTCCCTCTGATCGGGCTTTGAGGTTGAGCACTATTCTCTTGCTCTGAAGTCAGGAATTGGGATTGTGGCTGCTTGGTCTCTCGGTTGTTGTCGTTAGCTATGTAGAAGAAAGAAAATCATGTAAGAAGAAGATCAGTGAATATATATATATATATATATATATATATA
>NC_068994.1:6749679-6753596 GCF_001194135.2 Octopus bimaculoides
TATATATATATATAGAGAGAGAGATAGAAAGGGAGGAGAGAGACAGAAAGACAACATATTTTATATATACATATATTCGTGTGAGTGAGCTAGTATGTGTATATGTTTGAATGTGTGTGTGTTTGTGCTCGTGTATGTGAGTATTTTCCTTGCGTGTGTGTCGTGTCTGAGTGTGTTTGTGTGTGTGTACGTTCGTGCGTGCGTGTGTGTACATATACGTTTCTGTTTATGAGAAGAAAAGATTGATGGTTTTTTACATATCACGTCCAAATTCAAAATTGAATCACAAGCGAAACACTTAAAGAACTACCGTTTACATTCTCTGACTTTTTTTAACGAGTTCTTAGTGGTGTGGGTGCTAGATAACATTATTCAACTCACCATTGTCGTCATCAGAATCGTTGTCATCACTTATCCAATTGAGACGAAACAGAGACGATGTCACTGGAACTTCATTGATTTTTTCTTCGTCGATATTTTCTTCGTCTCCGTAACTATCCATCTTGACTTTCTGACGACATTTAACAGAGACGATTTAACCTATTGCTAATCTTCTCCTTGGTACGTACGTATGCGAAAACAAATGCTGAGTTAATTAGAAAAAGAGAGATCGGTACAAAAATAGACAGATAGATAAAATAGACAGACAGATAGATAGATAGATAGATAGATAGATAGATAGATAGATAGATAGATAGAAAAATAGTTAGTTAGATAGATAGATAGATAGATAGATAGACAGGCAAACAGTTAGGAGATAGATAAAGAGATAGATAGAAAGAAAGGTAGATAGGTAGGTAGAATAGTAGCTAGACAGATAGATAAATAGATAGACAGACAGATGGGTAGATAGGTCTACATTAACACATTCACAAACATGCATGCACGCACACATAAATCCAGGCATACATTCATACATACACGCCTACATGAATATATTCATGCATACACATTTACATGCATTCACACGTATATACATATATACACGCAGATACACATATACATATCGAAAAACAAAAGATATTAGTACATACATTGGTATGAAGTGTTCCATACGACGAAAGCAAACGACAGCCATGTATGAAAATGGCGCCAAGTAGTGGGCGACGCTGACAGTTTAGACCTGTGAAACAATGAGTTTGTAAGTAATTAGTGGTTCACTTCTAGGACGGTCATTGTTAAACAATGGAGACAAACCTAATGATACACAATGACTATTTGCTAGCGAGAACGGTAGGTGTCTGTCACCTTGTTAAAGCGAAAATAACTAAAACACCTATCTATCTATCTATCTATTTGTCGACTTTCTTGTCTGTCTCGCTGTATATCTATCGATATGTCTATCTAATTAGTTGGTTGCCGACCTAAATATCACAGCTTATTGCACATATAGGTCTTTACGGGCCAGTAGGAAAAGCCGAGGCAGTTGAGCAACAAAATAAATTCTTTGCAGCATTTACTTATAGTTTTGCGCTCAGTTTACAGTATATTCAGTCTGAACATACATCGCTTCAAGCTTCCATTCAGTTGATAAATATATTTCTGTTTGTGTTCATTCGAAGAAAAAAAATCCCGATTTATATTATCTCTATCTTGGAGATAAATTTGTAACAATTTGAATGCACCATATAAAAGACAGGAAGAAAAATAATTATTTGATATGGTATTTATTTTATTGTCACAATTTACACAAATTGGCAAACTTCTTCGAGTCGTTGTGCACAGATTATTTGCAGTTCTGTTATCCATTCTGTAGGTGGTTAAACTCAGTTCTGTGACTGCTGGAAGAACAGATGAAAGAAGAAGAGGAAAAGAGTAAAAGAAATTACCTTTCTCCTTTCAAGTAGAGAGTATGAAAGTCGTATAGTCCCGCACGTGAGCCATGCGTGAAAGAGGCGAAAAAAGAAAAAAAGAAAGAAAAGAAAAGTGGAACTAAATTCAGTTCGTTACTGCGAGTTGTACAGCTTTCATCCACTCTACTTGCCTACACAAATAGGTAAATTCTTGTACTCTTTCTCTCTCTTTCAATCCGTTTTCCTAGCAGCCATAGAACTGAATTTATACAAGTTGGAAAACTGGATGTGGGTCGGAGAACAATGGGAAGTAATGAGTTTATCTCTCTTGAACCGTATTTAACCTAAGAATGTTCATTTAAATAATAGAACTTATCTAAATCTACCGTATATACTCGGCTATAAGTCGTACTTTTTTTCCCCTGAAATATGGAGGTACGACTTTTAAGCACGTCTTATAAAAAGATCTTCAGATATTTTCTAGGTACAAGCCACGTCTGAAGTTCCGACGCTTGGAATAAGAGACAAGGATAAAATTTTATATTATAAACAACGGTTTCTAAAATGCATGGACTTAATGTGATAACAGTTGTTTTAAGACATATTCAGTTTACTGAAAGCTCGGTTACCGAACAACAACAATGTCGGCGCGATTATGAATCGAACTTTGCTCTCCAGCATAAAAAAACGTAGCTGCGACTTATAATCGGGTTCATGATAAAATTCCCGATTTGAACCTTGTAAGTCGGAGGTGCGTCTCATGGGCGAAGGCATTTTATAGTCGGGTATATACGGGAAGTTTGACAGTTGACGCTCATAAGTTTTCGAATGCTAAAGCCGAGAACAATAGAAAGGATTTTGTAGAAAAATCTAGGCTAAGGTTTCGATCGCTGGCTAAGAATCCAGGAAACGATTTGTTTCGTCTTTGTCAGGCATGTGATTTGATGTGAGACTGTGTTGAAACTAAAACAATTACGGTTTGGAAGACACATTAATAACCATTCAAAATATATGTATATATACTTGTATAGATGTGTATGTATGTGTGTCTATGTATATATGTATAAATGTATGTATGCCTGTATATATATATATATATATATATACATATACACACGCGCGCGCACACACACGCACTTAAACACACACATATATGTCCGTGCACACACACACACACACACACACACACACGTATTCATATGTGAATGTATGTACATATGCATATACACACACGCGTACTAAATGTTTACGTACAGATCCGCTTACTCATAACATATACACAAAACCGATTTTGAAGAAGAAAGTTAGAGCCAAGTAACACCATCTGGTGAACGACTCTCTCTATCTCCAACAACTACAAACAACAATAACAACAGCAACAACATAAACAACTCTATGGCTAGTCACGTGGTAAATCTATTCCTCCACTACCCAGCGCCCCTACCTACATACACGTAAATCTCTGCCAGAGTAGATCAAGAACAAAATCGTTGAATAATGTCCGTAGTCTTAGTTTGGTCGCACCTGGGATTCCAGCGGGAATGTTTAATGCCGGTTGCTTCTGACAGGGCCCTACGGAGGAAGAATGTGTCTGAGAGTCTTTAGGCACCTTCATGTCCCTCTCAGGAATAGATAGCAGCGAAAATGGATGGAACCGATCTTGTCTGACGCTGTAAAGTTTATTACTGTTAACTATTGTGTAGGCAGTGTACGGTGGTCGTAGTTGCGGTGGGAGTAGGCAGAAGCAATAATTCGTCGTCATTTCCCTTTTTTATACCCATATAACCGATGGTATCTCTTCTTTCTTTCTTTCTTTCTTTCTTTCTTTCTTTCTTTATTTCTTTCTTTCTTTCTTTCTTTCTTTCTTTCTCCATCTCTCCCTCTTCTCCTCCTTTTATGTCATCTCCCCCACCATAGTTTTAACCATATCATCCTTCGAAATTAAACAATAAACGATATTAACTGCTGCTATTAACCTAGAAACACTATGGAGAATCATTAACTTTCGAGGAGATTTATATATACACATCTTCAGTTGCCTGCCTAGACAACCAATGAATCCACGCCCAACTATATACAGACACGTATATATATATATATATATATATATATATATATATATAT
>NC_068994.1:6753753-6755299 GCF_001194135.2 Octopus bimaculoides
TATATATATATATATATATATATATATATATGATGGACTACTTTCAGTTTCCGTCAACTAAATCCATTCAAAAGGCTTTGATCGGCCCGTGGTTGCAGTGGAAGACTTGTAAAGATACCATGCAGTGGGACTGAACTAGGAACCATATACATAGTGTATATAGGTTTCTCTCTCTATCTATCTATCCCCATACATACATGTACATATGTGTGTGTGTGTGTGTGTGTGTGTGTGTGTGTGTGTGTGTATGAGCCAGTATACACACATACACGCACACACGTTAATATATGAGACATATGTTTCGTCATGTCTGTTTTAGTACACTACTTGAAAAGCTTTTAACCAATTTTATATCAAGTCACTCATACATTTCAACATCTTATCAGTTTACTAGAGACAGTTGATGTATTAATGTCTCTGAGCACGTTGTTAAACCAGATACGTATTTAACGCCTGGTCCGGAAGAGAGGTCAAGACAAAAGCAGACGTACTGTGATATTACATAGCTGCATTTTCCACTCGTATAAAATATTTCGATGCATCGAACGTGTTTCGATATTCACCAGTAACTTTCTTTTTTTATCTACTTACATATAACTGGCAAAACACATACCTTGATTATTTGTGTTCGATATTGTTTATATAATAATAATAATAATAATAATAATAATAATAATAATATTTCTTTGTACTATAGGTACAAGGCCTGACATTGTTAGGAAGGGGAATAGTCAATTACATTAACCCCAGTGTTTCACTGGTACTTAATTTATCGACCCCCGAACGGATGAAAGGCAAAGACGACCTCGGCGGAATTTGAACTCAGAACGTAAAGGCTGACGAAATGCTGCTAAGCATTTCGCCCGGTGCGGTAACGATTCTGCCAGCTCGACGCTCTATATAAATAATGATGATGATGATGATGATGATGATGATGATGATGATGATAATGATAATAATGATAATAATAATAATAATAATTGATGAAGGAAACAGAAGATAGATTTAGCATTAGTCTTTATTCAGCTCGACGATCGTTTCGACCCATCTTGCAACTGTTCATTATGGGTAGGCTATTCTGCGTCTAATTGTGTTGCATCAGTCCCTGCAGTTTGTGTCACGTCAGGTGCATGCATAAAGAAGGGGCTGTTCTCTACTAGCCATGCTGCTCATGCCCGCTGTATTAATTACATAATATATATATATATATATGTCACTACTTCTCTCTCTCTCTCTCTCTCTCTCTCTATCTCTTGTTACTCGTTCTTCGCCTCTCACCGTTACTACTACTCTCTCTCTCTCTCTCTCTCTCTCTCTCTCTCTACCTCTCGTTGCTCACTTTTATTCTACTTCCTCCCCTCCTTTTCCCTCTGCTACTCTTTCTCTTCATACAGCCTTGGTCACGTGTGTCCGGCTGCTATTTCTTTTCGTTCTTGGAATCACCAAACTCGCACGTACTTCTTTGCCCCTCCTGTCCGTGCTTCACAGCGTTCAAGACATACACACTTCACGTCTGGCTGTACAGCCTTTTTGTTTGTTTATTTCA
>NC_068994.1:6755618-6756171 GCF_001194135.2 Octopus bimaculoides
ATGCATAAAGAAGGGGCTGTTCTCTACTAGCCATGCTGCTCATGCCCGCTGTATTAATTACATAATATATATATATATATATGCACATACGCACACACAAAAGTACTCGCGTGTGTGTGTGTATGTATGTATGTATGTATGTGTGTGTGAAGTGTTTTAAAAGGCTACATTGAAACGCAGAAATCAGGCGATCAAGACAATGTACATTCCGCATTTCTCCATCCGTTATATATATCAAGAAGAATTTGAATAACTGAAGTGTGGAAAGATAAGCAGATCAGATATTCTCAGTTGGATGATCTGATTATCTGCTGTAACATAACTTATTTTACGCGCGACAGGGGCGTTGAATATGATAGGATGTTCTTGGAAAAGGAGCGGATGTCATAACATGCACGCACACTACTAACACACCGTCGTATCGCTAACATCCGCACAAACCACAAACTCACAGAGAAGGAGACATTATATAAAGGTTCAAGATAGATGTATAAAGTATTCGTTGCAAATATACACTCAAGCATACAGACAGGCGGATATATATATATATATA
>NC_068994.1:6758106-6762128 GCF_001194135.2 Octopus bimaculoides
TCTCTCTCTCTCTCTCTCTCTCTCTCTCTCTCTCTCTCTCTCTCTCTCTCTCTGTCTCTCTCTCTCTCTCTCTCTCTCTCTCTCTGTCTCTCTCTTTCTCTGCTTCTGGATTACATGAAATTTCGACGCAATGGTGGGCGAGTCTTCCTGACGTTGTTTTTGTCTTCGTTGTTGCCACCGCTGTTTCTGTTGATTTTGGTCTTGCTGCTTCTGTTAGTGATGTTGTTGTTGTTGTTGTTGTTACTGCTGCCGTTGTTGTTATTGTTGATCTGGTTGTTGTTGTTGTTGTTTCTGTTACTTTGTTTATGCTTTCTTATTATTATTGCGATTGCTGCTGCCTCAAGGCGTTGAGCTAACAAAAACCGTCGGAGCGTCGAACAAATTCTCTTACGGCATTTCTTTCGAAACTTCCTATTCTGAGTTGAGTTCATGTCGGGGATCAATTTTACCTATCTTCCCCCCGAGGTCGATAAAATAATATACCAGTTATGTACTGAGGTCGATAGTATCGACCAATTCCCCTCAAAATGGCGGTTGTTACCTTTTATAGTTATTGAACTCCGGTTGTTACCGGTTTCAGTTATTGGACTCCGGCCATGCTGTAGCACCGCCTCGAAGGCTTTAGTCGAACAAATCGACACCAGTACTAACGTTTAAGTCTGATACTAATTGTATCGATCTCCCTAGCCGAACAGCTTAGTTACGGGGGCCTAAACAAACTAACATCGGTTGTGAACCGGTGTTGGGGAGACAAACACACATACACACATATATATACACACACATACACACGAGGGGCTTCCACACAGTTTCCATCTACCAAATTCTCTCGCAAGGGTCTGGTCAGTCCGGGGGTATAACAGAAAACACTTACGCAAGATGCCGCACAGTGGTACTGAACCCGAGACCACGTAGTTACAAAGCAAGCCTCTTAACCACACATCCACGCTCGCGTCTATGCTGTTACTTTTTCTGCTGTTGTTTTTGTTATTGTTATTGTCATAGCTGTTTAACCCCAGGTCAACCATGACTGAGTAGACCTATGAGTAAAGGTATTCCAACCATGTCCACCCCGTTAAATTTCTATTATGTCGTAAACTCAGCACCACATTATCCAGAGCAAACGTTTTCTAAGAGAGTTGGGTGGAACTGGAGGGAGATTTAGCTGCCCTTTCTAACAGATTTAGTGAACACGTTTAGGCTCCCGCATTGCCTCATGTTGCTTTTCTGGTTGTTGTTGTTGTTGTTGCTTTTTGTTGTATTTTCTTCTTATTGTTCCTAACAGTTATTTTCTTCTGGAACTCCGTCGGCTACGACGAGGATTGTTTCAGTCGATCCTACCAACGGAGAAGCTCGCTCGTGAAATAAACACACAAGTGGCTGAGCAACCCACAGACATATGTACCCTTAACGTAGTTCTCAGAGAGATTCAGCGTGACACAGAATGTAACAAGGCTGGCCCTTTTGGAATACAGGCACAAATCGTTTTTGCCGGCTGAGTAGACTGGAACAACGTGAAATAAAGTATCGTGCTCGAGGACACAACGCGTCACCAGGAATCGAACCCACGACCTTACGATTGTCATCCGTTATTGTTGTTACTGCTGCTTCTGCTGTTACTCTTGTTATTTCCTCTGCTGTTTTAACCCCAGGTCAGTTTCGATCGAGCACCTAGCACGCTTTAGCGAATCCCACGGATTCCTTGCTCTCTACTCCTCTGTATACACAAGGCCTCCTCCCAGCCGATGCTTGCGCTGTGAACATCCGACACACAATACTTCATCTCATGGAATGCCGTGTGGCTGTCTGGGCATGTTATTACTATTCAAACTGCATCCCACACAGAATTTTGTAATTAAGGACGGTTGTAGTAGAGGCTGCCGTTATTTGTGTGTATGTGTGTTTGCGTGTGTACGTGTTTGCGTATGTATTTTACTTTCTATATATACATACACATATATTTATGTGTGTATATATATATAAATATATGCATGCATGCATACATGTGTATGTGCGTGTGTACGTATATGTATGTGTGCATATCTATCTATCTATCTATCTATCTATCTATCTATCTATCTATCTCTCTCTCTCTCTCTCTCTCTCTCTCTCTATATATATATATATATGTAATGCATACACATACGTATATTTATCCTTTATTTGCAATAGAAGCAGTATTCGATTAAAATAGCCATCTATGTACCATACTTAATGTGAATACATCGTTTAAACGCAAGTTTACAGTGGTATTTGCCCGGAGATAACAATTCTTATTTGCCGTGCTGTGTTTAAAAAACACAATATATATCGGAGGCAGACGAAAACTATCTCAGCATCAACTAGATGTATTTCCACTGGGCGGCTACACGCAGTACCAGTGAATGTTTTTCATTGACTTTTCTATGTATCCGAGGCGACAAATTTCATCTAAGCAAATGATGGGCTGTAAGTACACGCCATTGACGAGGCCCAACGTGGCCGAAATGCATCTACGTGTGTGTTCATGTGCAATTTTGCAGTGTATTTTCCTTTTTCAATTCTGTCTTCTATGAAAATTGGATAACTACAGCAAGCAATGCTTTGTGGGTTTGTCTTTTGTGTCTATGGAATAACTATGGTGCTGAATGTTATCTGTTAGTTTGATAACCTATAGTGTTATTGTTTTATTGTTTGCTGGTTCATTTTATAGGTGCTAGTTTTAGTCTTACGGAAATGTACTTGCAAGGGACCTGATCTGAGATCGTATGCTGAAACAAAAACAATTGCAGCGTGGAAGATGTTTATAAGCCATTTAAAAACACACAAAAACCGTTAGATTCACTTCAACATTTAAATTTAATTTGCCAAAATATTTTCGTCGCTTTGAGACCGCGGCCTCTTCACTGACATAATTCCGCGCTCGTCGCTTTGAGACCGCGACCTGTTCATTGACAAAATTTCGTGTTCGTTGCTTTGAGACCGCGACTTCTTCACTGACAAGATTCCGTGCTGCATCACGGAATTTTGTCAGTGATCAGGTCGCGGTCTCAAAAAGACGAAAATATATTGGCAAATTAAATTTAAATGTTGAAGTGAATTTATCGGTTTTTGTGTGTTTTTAAATGGCTTATAAACACCTTCCACGCTGCAATTGTTTTAGTCTGTTTGTTCGGAACCATGTCTCTAGCTAATGTTGAATTGGATGAGCGTGCAGCTGTGTGTCCCAGGAAGAGTGGGGGAAAAAAGAGGAAGAGAAAGCACTTGTGATGACATTTGCGTATGTTGTTGTTGTGTTGTGGTGGTGGCGAAGAGATTAAGAGGAGTGGTGTAGATAGCTTTCACACAGTGGAACATTCCAAGAGATATTTCCTCATTGTAACGAAAGTAAAGAACTGAAATACTTTTGGTAAAGAGATACGCAAGCAGATATACAGCTAAGTAGACAGACAGATACTCGGGTAGAGAGATACAGTGACAGACAAATAGAAAGATAGACAGACAGACAGAAAGATAGTTAAAACACACACACACACACATACACATACACAAACGCATATATATATACATATATGCATAACAAGTGTTTAATTCTGCGTGACGAGCCATCCATCCGTCCGTCCGTCTATCTATCTATCTATCTATCTATCTATCTATCTATCTATCTATCTATCTATCTATCTATCTATCTATCTATCTGTTTGTCTGTCTATCTGTCTACGAATATGAATACAGCTATGGACGTATGAATATATTTACTTTAACAAGGAAAAGGTTGACAGTAACATCTAAGTTTAGACTTAGAATTCTATTACACACACACACACTCACACACACACACAAACTCTCTCTCTCTCTCTCTCACACTCACGCACTCTCTCTCTCACACACACAGATCTCTCTCTCACTAACACACGCACTCTCTTTCTCTCTCTTTCTCTCTCACACACACACACACACACACACACACACTCTCTCTCTCTCTCTCTCACACTCACGCACTCTCTCTCTCACACACACAGATCTCTCTCTCACTAACACAC
>NC_068994.1:6762902-6764240 GCF_001194135.2 Octopus bimaculoides
TCATAGGATCGCGGTTTCGATTCCCAGACCGGGCGTTGTGAGTGTTTATTGAGCGAAAACACCGAAAGCTCCACGAGGCTCCGGCAGGGGATGGTGGCGAACCCTGCTCTACTCTTTCACCACAACTTTCTCTCACTCTTACTTCCTGTTTCTGTTGTACCTGTAATTCAAAGGGGCCAGCCTTGCCACACTGTGGCGGTTCCAGTTGATCCGATCAACGGAACAGCGTGGTCGGGAAATTAACGTGCAAGTGGCTGAGCACTCCACAGACACGTGTACCCTTAACGTAGTTCTCGGGGATATTCAGCGTGACACAGAGTGTGACAAGGCTGGCCCTTTGAATTACAGGCACAACAGAAACAGGAAGTAAGAGTGAGAGAAAGTTGTGGTGGAAGAGTACAGCAGGGTTCGCCACCCCCACCCCCTGCCGGAGCCTCTTGGAGCTTCAGGTGTTTTCGCTCAATAAGCACTCAGAACGCTTGGTCTGGGATTCGAAACCACGATCGTACGACCGCGTGTCCACTGCCCTAACCACTGGGCCATTGCGCCTCCACACTGATATAATAGTACAGTTATAATCAGGATGAAGAGGCTGTAGTCTTCGAAGCAACTGTCAAATTTTGCAACAAGTGTTCTCATAGGAGTCAGCAGATTATCTGACCTCTGTGACTGTACATAGGTCCTTTTTTCCCTGTCTCAGAAGGCAATGTCAGGTACGCCGTGCTTGCACTCACCTGAGGTTATGATGGGTGTCTTTTACCTTTTAGCGTTTGCTTGCTTCAGTCATTGGACTGCGACATACATACATACATACATACATACATACATATATACATACATACATACATACATACATACATGCATACGTACATAGGACAGAGAAGCGAGAGTAGCCTCCCATGGACCTGTTATATCTGATAAATATGAGACGGTTGTAGCAAGCATAATCACTGGGACCTACTGCACTGCCCTCTACTGGTCGGTCTAAGCCTTTTATCACTATTAAATACATTCATTTTTAACTACATTCACACATACACACACGCACGCGCGCCTCGCCACCCAATCTTCCTGCTAATACCAGTGGGGGGTGTCGCCTCTCGAACAGCAGTTTATATGGCGGTAGCAGCACCACCAACCGGTACTGTTGCACCACCACCACCATCACCACCAACACTACAACCATAACCACTACCACCACCACCACCACCACTATCGTCGTCACTGTCGCTATACCCCTCCCCCCTACAAGAAGCTGCGCTACCGCACCATGAAAAGGAAAACTGCCGCCAGCACCTCCTCCACTACCATCGCTACCACTCCAACATTACGACTACG
>NC_068994.1:6765223-6766253 GCF_001194135.2 Octopus bimaculoides
TATATATATATGTGTGTGTGTGTGTGTGTGTGTGTGTGTGTGTGTGTGTGTGTGTGTGTGTATATATATGTGTATATATGTATGTGTATATATGTGTGTATATATATATATATATGTATATATATATATTTACCTATATGTGTATATATATGCATGTATATATATATATATATGTGTGTGTGTGTGTGTGTGTATATATATATATATATATATGTATGTATGTATGTATGTATGAGGTTATTATTTCTCTCTCTCCTCTGTGTGTGTGTGTGTGTGTGTGTGCACAAGCGCGCGCCCGCGTCTGTGTACCGATGTAATTGTATCAGGTAAGACGTAACAGGTAAGAAGCTCCGGTCACCGATTGTAACAAGTTAGAGGTAGCAAGCGTAGACGTAACAGGTTGGAAATGCGACAATTTGAGGGATTCGAAGAAAGACCGCGTGTTGCAAAGTTTATTTTCTGATGCGTTGAAAACGAATTGTCGTGAGATATTCCGAAATTATTATAACAATAACAATGCACACGACACTTATTAGCTGTTTAAAACCATAATAAAACTGGTATCTGCACGGTTTTACTACAGGGAAATCGCGTCAGTGACCAGGTTGCAGTTGGTACGACGATAATTTTGACACCAAATAATAAATGTTCAAGTGAAGTTAACGGTCTTTGTGTCTCTGAATAGCCATTATAATTGGATCTTTTTTAAAACGGGGGCCACATTTTTCATTAATGTTTTACGTAGTGTTTTTGGTACCGAAAGACTTTCAAACTTCGTATACTTATCTATTTTGTGTTATAGAACAGAAAAATATTTTTGTATTCGAATTTATTTCATGTAAAAAATTGTCTTATTTCGATAATTTCAACCAATCACTAACAAGTATTCAGTTGTTTACATTTACTCCTTTGGCTCATTAAGCGATGTAAAGCGTATTTAATCTCCATACCTTCGTTTTATTTGCTTTTTTCATTTTAAATTTGCTTTAACCCTAACCCTAACCCTAACTCTAACCCTAGGGTTAGGGTT
>NC_068994.1:6766864-6769776 GCF_001194135.2 Octopus bimaculoides
ACATGGTTCCAGGTTCAGTCCCACTGCGTGACATCTTGGGCAAGTGTCTTCTACTATAGCCTCGGGCCCGCCAAAGCCTTGTGAATGAATTTGGTAGACGGAAACTGAAAGAAGCTCGTCGTATATATGTATATGTATATATGTGTGTGTGTGTGCATGTGTGTGTGTGTGTGACTGTGTTTGTCCCCCTAGCATTGCTTGACAAACGATGCTGGTGTGCTTATGTCCCCGTCACTTAGCAGTTCGGCAAAAGATACCGATAGACTAAGTATGAGGCTTACAAAAGAATAAGTCCCGGTGTCGATTTGCTTGACTAAAGGCGGTGCTCCAGCATGGCCACAGTCAAATGACTGAAACAAGTAAAAGAGAGTAAAAGAGTAAATTAATGGAATAGATTATCGAGATAGAACTGTGCGTGACCTAAGATGGTCACGAATTTGACAGGTTAAATAAACAAACTTTGAGTGCAAATTCCGAAAATAATGGAAACAAACATGAAAGCCGAGGTTTCGATTCTCGGTTACGAATCGTTGCATATCTCTTAGACGCACAGACACACGTTTAATATACAGGTGATGCTTTCTGGCTGCAGTCGGTAATACAAAGAGGTAACTTTCCCCTCACAACACGAGCAGGGACAAGAAATTTAAATTTGAAATTAAGGAATTCGAGGAAGAAGATACAAAGGGCTTACACATCTAATTAACTTTTTCTTTTTTTATCAGCTACATGTTCTTACAATTTCTGGTTGTAACACCTTATCCGTTGTATTTCTTAATCCATTGTATTTCTTAATCCGTTGTATTTCTTTATACTTACCTGATAGCAGGATTATCGGATTTGTGGTCCTTTAGGTTCTAGATAGATCTTGAAAGTGAGGTGGAGTTACGTTTCTCTCTATGTGTAAAAGCGATGTGTTGGAATATTCGGCGGCGAGCTGGCAGAATCCTTAGCGCGCTGGACGAATTGCTAAGCGGTATTTCGCCTGCCACTACATTCTGAGTTCAAATTCCACCGAGGTCGACTTTGCCTTTCATCCTTTCGGAGTCGATTAAATAAGTACCAGTTACGCACTGGGGTCAATATAATCGCCTTAATCCCCCTCCCCCATCTGTCCTTGTGGCAAAAATTTGAAATCAATATTAGCTGGAATTTTAGGTTAGTGTTTGTCGGCGTCACATTCACTGTGATATACAGGTGTATTTTATTTACGATTAGTACTTGTTGCCATTCCAAGGTTTAGATGGCTAAATTTTGTGACTAGTTTTTTTTTCTTCTGATTTTATCTATGTCACTATTCTTATTATGGAATGGTCGTAACCCATCTTCTCTATACTTCTATACTGGTCAGTTTTGCAACGTCTCTGTCTGTACATAATATACAAAGGTCACCAGGTCTGTTACCTCCGCTCTTTCTAGCATTGAGAACTACGTTAAGGGTACACGTGTCTGTGGAGCGCTCAGCCATTTTCACGTTAACTTCGCGAGCAATATGATCCGTTGATTGGATCAACTAAAACCTTAGTCGTCGTTATCGACGGAGTGCCATAATAATCTATCTATCTATCTATCTATCTATCTATGTGTGTGTGTGTGCGTTCACAGACATACATATCTATTATTTCTCCGGTTCGTCTCATTTACTCAATCTTTTCCCCTCCCTGTCTCTCTCTCCCTCTCTCTCTCTCTCTCTCTCTCACTCTCTCTCTCTCTCTCTCTCTCTCTCTCTCTCTCTCTCTCTCTCTCTTCTCTATCTGTCTATCTCTTACACAGTCTTTCTTTCTCTTTCTCTCTACCTCCCTCCCACACAGATATACCATCTCATTATCCTCTTTTCTGTTTACCTCTCTCCCTCTAACATATACACATACATCTCTCTCACACACACACACACACATCTCGTGCACACACGTATTTAGTGGAATGTGAGCATTTGAGATATTTGAATAAATCCAAAAGCCGTGTGCGCGTGTCAGTGTGCTTGTTTCCCCGTGTGTGTATGTGTGTGCGTTCGTGCGTACCTCTGTGTATGTGTAAGGGTGTGAGTGAATATATGTGAACGTATATGTGTGTGTGTGTGTGTGTGTGTGTATCAGTCTATGAGTGGGTGTTATGAATAACTGTATATGGCGATATCATTGTGAGTTCATGCAGACGAACAGACTGTTGTTGTTGCTTTTGGTATTAAGCCCAAGTTGAAGTTAATTTGAGCAGTGCTATGGTCAAAAGGCACTCCAACCGTGACAGCCGCACATATTTTTTCTCTCCCAAAGTGCAGCAAAATCTGACCTGCATCACCAGCGTAGATAGAGTGTGTGCCATCCGGGGCGGCCCTTCCGATTGCTGCTTCCCCACCCCGACCCCACAAAAAACACATATTGCCTACAGCAGACCCAGAAGTGGTGCCCCTTTAAAAGTGCCGCCCGGAGCGGACCGACCCTATAGCCCCCTCCTCCCAGCTACGTTAGTGACCTGCATATTAACATAAAGTGTCCTTTTCCTATCGAAAAGAAAAAAAGATATGATTTGAGGAAGATTTAGTTGGTATTTCTAGTAATCAAGTGACCGCTCAGGGGCTGCCCTCGTTTGGCTCGTGTGCGGTCATGTGACTGTGTATCTGTAAATGTTTGCTCGTATGTGTGTGCGTGTAATATGTATGTGCACGAGTGTGTATGCGTAGGGACTTACGTATCCATGTATGTATGTATGTATGTATGTATGTATGTATGTATGTGCACGCGTGTGTGTGTATGTACGTATGCATGCATGCATGCATGTATGTATGTATGTATGTACAAATGTATGTGTGCATGTATGTGTGGCTATATACGTATGTATGTAGTTATGTGCCTGCATATGTGCATGTGTGCGTGTGAGAGAGAGAGAAAGAAAAAGAGAGGGACAGAGAGAGA
>NC_068994.1:6771060-6772179 GCF_001194135.2 Octopus bimaculoides
TACGTATGTGTGTATGCATGTATGTTTATGTGTGAATATATGTGTATGTAATATGTAGATATCTATGTATGTATATTCATATGTATGTATGTATGTATGTATGTATGTATGTATGTATGTATGCGTATATATATGCATGTATGTATGTATGTATGTATGTGTGTATATATGCATGTATGTGTACGTTTGTAGGTATGTTTGTGTGTGAATGTATGTGCATGTAATATGTAGATATCTGTGTACGTATATTCATATGTATGTATGTGTGTTTATATGCGTGCATGTATGTATGTATGTATGTATGTATGTATGTATATATGTATGTGTGTACATATGCATGTATGTGTACGTTTGTAGGTATGTTTGTGTGTGAATATATGTGTATGTATTACGTAGCTATCTGAGTGTGTATATTCATATATATTCATGAGTAAGGCTGCATGTATCCATGCATGTACGTAATGTAGGATAATAATGTCGGAGAGTTCGGAAATGAGATGTAGGAAAACCAACAGAGTGAAAAGACGATATTTTTTTTTCATAATATATGTAACACGCCATTGCGAAATTTCCAGCAACAGAAATACAAAAACAAAAAAAAAGAAGACGTAGATTGTTACTAGAAAGCGATACAAGAAGTGAATTCAATACATGTGGAACAATAACAGACGATAAAGAAACGGAGCAAGCCTTGAAGCGAAAAGAATAAAAGTTCTTTGCTGCTAGGAAGATTTTCACATCCCTCCGGTACATATTGTATTTTTAAACACAGCTCATCCACTAGAGGTGTTATATTTGGACTAATACCGCAGTAAATTTGCCTCTCAACGATGTATTTATACTAAATATGGTACATAGACAGATATTTTAATTTAATACTGTTTCTATTGCATATAAATGGTTTTTATTCAGCCGGGCGGCTTTTCGCAGTAGCAGGAGATGTTTTTCACTATTTTCCTATATATCCGTAGCGACAAATTTCACTAAAGTATCTATTTGTATGTGAATATAGGCTATTGATAATACCCAAAGAGGCCGAAATGCATTAAGCGTTCTTGCTGGCCACTGTTGGGAGGATATATATATATATATATATATATATATATATATATATATATA
>NC_068994.1:6772856-6773600 GCF_001194135.2 Octopus bimaculoides
TATATATATATATATATATATATATATTATGGAATGATAGTAGAAAGAATCAAACAATGAACGAAAACAAGCAACAGCACAACCTACTTTTTTGCAGAGACATTATCGGGAAAACGGGACTCCAGCCTCGGGTGTATACATTTACAGATTGTGAATTCTTTTTTTGATTCGTTTCGTCACATTCCAGTTTGTAATATCCATCATTACGTCTGTTCTTTCCAAACTTCTTAAGATCTCGTTCGTTCGTTCGTTCTGGTTCTGGTTCTCGTCGGCATAGACATGTCTTTTTCTTTTCCTAATTCATGCGCTTGTGTGTAAGTGTATATGTCAGCGGTTCTCAACCCGCGGCTCCCCTCAGGCCGCATGCAGCCCTGAAGTATCCGTCCGCCTCCCCACCACGGTCTTCCCTTCACATATGTATAAAACATTTTTCTTTAATCGATTTGTGTTTTACTTTCTCGGCCGCGGCCCGATATTAAAATGGCTGGAAACCGGTGGTATATGCTCACGCGTGTGTTATGCACTATGACTTTTTTACACGTTTCAGTCATTTGACTGCGGCCATGCTGGAGCACGACCTTTAGTCGAACAAATCGACCACATGACTTGTTCTTTGTAAGCCTAGTACTTATTCTATCAGTCTCTTTTGCCGAACCGCTAGATTTCGTGGACTTAAACACACCGACATCGGTTGTCAAGCGATGGTGGGTGGAAAAACACAGACGCACAAACATATATATGTAT
>NC_068994.1:6774014-6776104 GCF_001194135.2 Octopus bimaculoides
ATATATATATATATATATATATATATATATATATATATATATATACACACACACGGGCTATATATATGTGTGTGTGTGTGTGACTGTTTGTCTGTCTGTCTGTGTGTGCGTCTTTGTGTCTGTGTTTGTTCCCCCACCGCCGCTTGACAACCGGTGTTTGTGCGTTTACGTCCCCACAACTTAGCGGTTCGGAAGAAAAGAACCGATAGTATAAATACTAAGCTTTTAAAAAAATAAGTACTGGGTCAATTTGTTCGACTAACATCCATTCAAGGTAGTGCCCCAGCATGGCCGCAGTAAAATGAGTGAAATAAGTAAAAGTTAAAAGACATAGATGCGTATGTCTGTCAAAGGTTCAGCGCTTGTTGCGGCGAAGTGTCTTGTGCGCCTCAATGACCCGAGAGCTGTGCCACCGGCCGAAAGCTCCAGAAGGGTTTCCCAAACCATAAAAGGTCGAAGGTAAGAGGTCAAAACGTATATGGACCTCTTCTTTCCTGAGGTGAAAATGGGTTTGTGTAGAGCCAGCAAGGTTACAGAAGCATCAATGACGATTCGAAACCGTCAAGACTTGGGAGAAGATCTTCCCTCAGGGAAACATATGACGCAGTGTAGCACAATTCTAAAGGAGCCAGCAGACTTTGTTACGTATCAGGCCCTGGGCGGGGGCTCAGTGAATGCTTGGAGGTAGGATTCTGAAGCAGAGCTGAAAAAGCAGGGATCCGACTGGAGAAAAGCAGAATAAACAGGTACAAAGTGGTGGCAAATGGAGAAAAGTTGTCGCTGTTCTCCTGTGCTACTTGGCAGTAGTTCTCAATCAATTTTTGTCCGTGGGCCTTTTTTGATTTCTGTTTTACTCCCTTGAACTTCCACAGCCATTTGATGTATAATTTTTAAAGAAAATAGAAAATTATTATTTCTAAATCTCTCTGAACGAGAGACATTCAGTAACAGTACTCTAAAGTAAAGATTATTCGCCAACATAAAGTGGCAGTCCTGGTTTAGGACGCAGATACTGTGTCGTATAACCAGCTGGAGACGATGTTTCCTGGGGCTAATCTGACACTCCGTCGGTTGCGACGACGAGGGTTCCAGTTGACCTGATCAACAGAACAGCCTGATCGTGAAATTAACGTGCAAATGGTTGAGCACACCACGGACACGTGTACCCTTAAGGTAGTTCACTGGGAGCTTCAGCGTGACACAGAATGTGACAAGGCTGACCCCTTTGAATTACAAGTACAGGTCATTTTTGCCAACTGAGTGGACTAGAGCAGCGTGAAATATGAAATAAAGTGTCCTACTCAAGGACACAACGCGTCGCCGGGAATTGAACTCACGATTTTACGATCGAGAGCTGAATGTCCTAACGACTAAGCCACGCGCCTTCACATCCTGGAGCTAAATAACAGAAACAATCGTCCTAACCAAGACTGCCACATTATGTTGGCAAATAATCTTTACACTAAAAGAAAAAAAAAAGAATCCTATTATATTTTTATAATGAAATATTATTAGGAAATGTATGAAAACGATTGTTGAAATACTTGATGCATTGTAGAAGTATAACGGCCTTGCTGCACATAAATTCTTACGACAAAATTTTGCGTGTACCCCTAATGGTGGTGTGGGCCCCAGTT
Organism: Octopus bimaculoides; assembly: GCF_001194135.2. Lineage (NCBI taxonomy): Eukaryota > Metazoa > Mollusca > Cephalopoda > Octopoda > Octopodidae > Octopus > Octopus bimaculoides. Next base: position 6,775,652 of record NC_068994.1, read on the forward strand.
GAGAACCACCGATTCATAGGGAGTGAAATACTTAATGAACGAATGATATACACATACACTGACACGCACATACGCGCACACACATACCAGGGTGGATTTTAGCGACTTTCCATGAAAAGTAAGCCGTATTACATTGTCCCCGACATAAGCATAAATATATACACTCTACGCATTTTCCGGTTGTGAAAAATAAAGGACTTCAGACAGCAGCGGTAATAACTGTAGCAGTAGTAGCAGTAGTAATAATAGTAGTTGTAGTTGTAATTGTTGTTGTTGTTGTTGCTCCTCCCTGTATTGATTCGCCACTTTCACACACACACCCACTCACGAACGCAAATCCCAACCACACCCCAGTTGGAGCTGTGGTACTGGTCGTCTGCTCGAGCGCAGTTCATCCGCGCAACCAGTGGAAATAGACAAATAGTAGGGTGGGGGGCAACTGAAGTCAACGAA
>NC_068994.1:6776548-6779534 GCF_001194135.2 Octopus bimaculoides
TTATGCAAAATACATTTTATACACTTCAAATGCAAAAGGAAATATGTTTATATTAAAAATATAAAGTAAGAAGTTTACTTCCGAACCATATGGTTCCGGGTTCTGTCCTACTACACGGTACCTTGAGCAAGTGCCTCCTATTATAGCCTCGGGTCGACTAAAGCCTTGTGAATCGATTTGGCAGACGGAAACCGAAAGAAGCTCGTCCTATGTGTGTATGTATTTATGTATGTATGTAGGCGTATGTGTGTGTGTGTGTGTGTGTGTGTGTGTGCATGTGCGTGTCTCTATGTCTGTGTTTGTCCCCCTATACTACTTGAAAAACGGTGTTGGTGTGTTTACGCCCCTTGAATCTAGCAGTTTGGCAAAAAGAACTCGATAGAATAAACACCAGGCTTGAAAAAAAGTAAGTATAGGGGCTGGTTCATTTTCATACCGACTAAAAATTCGCCAAGGCGGTGCCCCATTATGGCTGCAGTCTAATGCCTGAAACTAGTAAAGGATACAAAATAAATGATATCCCAGCTATACATATATCTTAATCCAAATTTCTGATTTAAGTCTCTTTTCAATTAAAAAGTTAAATATTTTTTTTGTTAATCCATTGTTTTAAACCGTTAAAAAAAAAACCCCGAAAGATGTTAAAAAAAAAATGCATTAAAAAGCTAAAAGAGAGTTTTAAGATAATCCACGCAAAAACGAATAAAAGCTGCCGGTGTTTCTGTGTGGTCACTCGATCTGCTAGAAACAGCAGCTAAATGTCTTTCAGTTCAGACGGTAAATTCTTTAAAAAAGTGGAATGACATGTTGGTGAATAATGTAGTGGGAGATATAAACCGTGTTTATAAAAGATGTGGTGGGCATGGGTAGAATGTCACAGAGCATATATTCCCCTCGATCAGGGCTGATAATAGCAACAACAACGATAGTAGAGATAGGTAAGCATGTAAATGAGATAAGAAAATGTTACAGGGTTCCTGATGAAAAAAAAAATTTAAAAAATAAATAAATAATAGTTCCCTGGATCCCTAGACAACCCCTTTCAACTGTTTACAACAGCAACAACAACAAAAAGAAAAACGGGAAAAAAGAAAAGAAAAGAAAAGAAGAATTTGAGAGAGAAAAAAAAATGCATAAAAAATACAGACAACAGTTTCAGAAGATAAAATTCTCTGAAAGAAATATATTTATTGTCCGAACTGTCTTCCATAGATAGCCCTGTTAGTGATTACTTTTCCGAAATAGCATTTTGTACATAAATAAATAAATAAAGAAGGCAGTGGGGAATGGAGGAAGGGGTTTAAAGGTTTGCATTATGCTGAGGGGAGGGTGTTTTTCTGCTTTTTTTGTTTTCGTTTGTTTGTTTATGTGTCTGTTTGTAGCTTATATATCTGTTCCGTGGTTTTGAACTTATAAAATTATATGCCTGTATATAGACACAGGCATATATGTTCCACGCACACACACAGACATGCACGCATGCACACACAGAAGCACACGCACACACACAAGCAAACACGCAGGTACGCGCACGCACACACACACATGCATTTATAAAGGTGTCACATTATGCTTATACGATATATGTGGATGTACACAGAAAGAAAGAACGAAAGAAAGGAAGGAAGACAGACAGACTGATAGATAGATAGGTAGATAGATAGATAGATAGATAGATAGAGTCAATTTGATAGATGATGTAAAAGACTAAATTAAGTTTTGAAAATAGGAAGCTATGAAGCATAAAAAAATTAGCTTAATGAGACAAATTAAACTATGCATATAATTAGAATTGAATTAGAATTAATTTTAACTTATAATTAGTTGAAACTGTAATCAAGTAGCCAGAGTTGGATGAAAAAAAAAATTTAAAACGTTCGTTCCGTCATTTAGATATTGTATTCCAAAAGAGTGGAATATTTCGTTTCGTCGGCTCCGAAGTTGGCGTTTAGAGTAACTTTTATTCCTTTTCCTCTAAATTGGACGAGTGCAACTTTTCCTTCCCAGTTATCGTTGGCATCTTTGGTAAGGTGCGTCCACTCTCCTTCGGCTACAACTGCTACGGCATTAGCTTTAGGAATACTGCATTTGAAGTTCACTTTTGCCAAGCTGCTTCCCGAATGCAAGACCAACGGTTCGTACAGGTAACATCCATCTTTCCACTGGGCATATTGCTTGGGGAAAGGGTAGACAGCATTCAAGGCCCGTTTCACATGAATAAGATAGTTGAAGACACCGGGCAAGGTTTTGCTTTCGTCGGAGAGAAGTAAGGCATAGATTTGCAGTTTGTAGTAACCAGATGCCGGGAAGTGAACAACCAGAGTAATTACTTTATCCTGAGTGTGGGTAAAAACGTTTTCCGGTGTTTCCTTGTCATCTTTGCAGGCAATCAAATTGCACGTAACTTTTACTGGTTTCGAAGCCTTCAATTTAACTTCCAGCTGATTGTCCTGGGCAGTGATCTCGGGCTCGGTATAATTTTGAGTGGCCAAACCGAATTCGGCGAACTTTTCCTGTGCACCCAAATACCCGTAGGGTAGTTCTGGCTTTTCAGACGACATTTTCAAAAAATTTTTCAGTGGTGTTATTAATTTAGGAGTTGTAAGAAAATTTTCACTGAAAACTTAGAAATTTCACTGATTCTTAATCCCTGCAAAAATTAAATTTGTTGCAGCTGACAAGAAAAGGGTTTGGTTCTGACGGCCTTGAGCGACTTCCTCTTTCCGCACGTCTGTCTGGTATTCGAGTTACCTAAGAACTGGCAAAGAACGGTTTGGGTTGAAGGTAACTAATAGCAACGGCTGTAGCATCAGCAGCAGCAGCAGGAGAAGCAGACGTCAAAAAGTTCTGTGGTAGCAAGTTTAATGTGGATTTTGACGCAAATACATACATTACATAAACACACACACATTTACGCGTAATACGTACGTAGGTATCTATGTGTGTGTGTATATATATATATATATATATATATATATATATATAT
>NC_068994.1:6783532-6784684 GCF_001194135.2 Octopus bimaculoides
GAGCAAATCGACTCCAGGACTTATTCTTTGTAAGCCTAGTACTTATTCTATCGGTCTGTTTTGCCGAACCGCTAAGTTACGGGGACGTAAACACACCAGCACTGGTTGTCAAGCGATGTTGGGGGGACAAACACAGACACACAAACACACATATATATACATATACATATATACGACGGGCTTCTTTCAGTTTCCGTCTACCAAATCCACTCACTTGCCCAAGGTGCCACGCAGTGGGACTGAACCCGGAACCATGTGGTTCGTAAGCAAGCTACTTACCACACAGCCACTCCTGCGCCTATATATATAAAGACGGACGAAATACCGCAAAGCATTTCGTCCGGCGTGCTAACGTTTCCGCCAGCTCGACGCCTTCGGGTCTATATCTATGTTAATTTAACATCGGCTTTTTTGGTTTCCATATGCACATTTATTCCCAACAATGCTGTGTTTGGTACTTTTGTCAATAGATAATTGTTCTTATTTGTTCGCTGACGCGCATTCTGTTTATTACATACAATGATATCTAATAGAAATAATCTGGTTTGTATCTCGTGAGTAATCTTTTTTATTCTTATATAACAACCCGAAAAAATCTTATCTGATTATGTACTTATTTGTTCTATTTAATATTAATATTAAGGTGGCGAGCTAGCAGAATCGTTAGTTCGCCGGTTAAAATGCTTAGCGACATTTCTTCCGACTTTATGTTCTGAGTTGAAATTCCGCTGAGGTCGATTTTGCTTTTCATCCTTTCGGGGTCGATAAAATAAGTACCAGCTGGACACTGGGATCCTTGTAATTGACTTACCCCGCCCCTAAAATTGCTGGCCTTGGGCCAAAATTTGAAATCAATAGCGGTGATCTGGCAAACTCGTTACCGCACCGGGTAAAATGCTTAGCTTCATGCATACAAGGCGCCAAGTTCTTTTGTTCAACCCTTCACAACCTTGAACCAAATTTCTTAATTTTTCGGTCAAACAAAGATCGTATCTTTCATTCGAAGCAACAGTTCTTGTATGGCTGTGCCTTATCTACAATCGACCAGGTTATTTGGAATTCGTGACGACTTCTTTCATGAAATAGCCATATAAATTTCGACAAAGCCGTAGCAGATTTTCTTTTTTTTTTTTATTTTTTGGTTTTTGGGGT
>NC_068994.1:6784952-6788392 GCF_001194135.2 Octopus bimaculoides
CACACACGCGCGCGGCGGTGAGCTGGCAGAAACGTTAGCACGCCGGGCGAAATGCTTAGCGGTATTTCGTCGGCCGCTACGTTCTGAGTTCAAATTCCGCCGACGTCGACTTTGCCTTTCATCCTTTCGGAAGGGTCGATTAAATAAGTACCAGTTACGCACTGGGGTCGATATAATCGACTTAATCCGTTTGTCTGTCCTTGTTAGTTCCCTCTGTGTGTAACCCCTTGTGGGTAGTAAAGAAATAACACACACACACCGTGGTAAAATTTCGTTTAAGCAGGAGACGATTGAGTCCCTGGTACTGACAAAACTCAAGAAAAGCAAAACGCACCTGTCGTTCGGGTGAGTCACTGCAGCAACGATGTTCCCCGTTGATCTCATACACATTGTTTTTAACACAACTCGTCTGTGAAAAAAATTAACCTCAGACAATTCCACAACATCGTGCCTTCTTACGGTGTATATATATATATATATTTCTCTGATATACTGATGGCGATTATAATTTAATGCCGTTTCAGTTGCGTACACCAAGTGGATGTGTGTGCATGTGTGTGTGTATGCGTGTGTGTGTGTGTGTTGTGTGTGTATGTGTGTATGTGTGTGCGCGTGGATTATTGTAACATTTCAGTACCCTGAGTGATATGCTGTGTGAAATGTTTATGAAATGACAAAAGGTAGCTTTAAAATGTCTCGGTGTAAACGCTTCATTCTAGACATCCCACATAAGATACACGCGCACGCACACACGCACACACAAACACACACACGCACGCATGTATGTATCTATGTCTATATAAATAATGTATTTACGTATGTATGTACTAATGTATTTACGTATGTATGTACGTAAGAATATACATAAGTATCTCTAGAATTTTCTTTCATTTTTCCCATTACTTGTTTCGGTCAATGAACTGCAGCTAGTTTGGGTCCCCGCCTTGAAGGATTTAACGCGATCAAATCGAACCAGTACATATTCATTACGAGGTCGGTCATCGGATCACACTTGTTGGTTTTGTGGCCCCTCACAGAGACAGGTCAGTTTTTTTAGTAAACTTGTTGACCAGGGTTGGAAATCACAGTTATAAAGAAATATATGCAGTAAAATAGTTCAGCCCCATTCCAGACACGGTCTCTAACGAATTTTCGAGATGGATGAAATAAATACCAGCGGAACACTGCTAAGCGGCATTTCGTCCGTCTTTACGTTCTGCGTTCAAATTCCACCGTGGTCAGCTTAACCTTTCATCCTTTCGAGATCGATAAAATTACCATTGAGCAAAGGGATCGATGTAATCGATTATCCCCTACTCAAATTTCAGGCCTTGTGTCTGTAATAGAAATTATTATCATTATCATTATTATTATTATTATTATTATTATTATTATTATTATTATTATTATTATTATTATTATTATTATTATTATTATTATTATTCAGTAGTTTTATTTTTATAGCATGCTTTCCACTTCACTACCGAACGCAGCTCTGTGTTCCTTGGGTATGTGCTGTGGTTTGCTGTGATGCTCTTATGGTTACTGTATTGAAAGTGTTTTGCGTAGGATGTGTGCAGTGCCCAGTAGTGCAATTTTCTGTATGTTATATATATTTGTAAGTCCTGGTGTTTTTGTTATGTACTTGTCTGAATATTTTTTTATCATACCTAATGCGCCTGCTATGATAGGAATTGTTTCTGTTTTTAGATTCCACATTCGATTTACCGCTATTTCCAGATCTTTGTATTTTGAAAGTTTCTCCATTTCTTTTAGGGAAACGTTGTCATCTGCTGGTATTATTATTATTATTATTATTATTATTATTATTATTATTATTATTATTATTATTATCATTATTATTATTATTATTAGTGTTGTTGGTGAGAAATTCTCAAACAGTTCTGATTCATCCAGCCTATGACACAGATGTAGTCTATGTTTGCGCAAAATATAAACGTGCATTCGCGATAAAATAGCCTCGTTTGAAATCTGATCTGAAAGCGAGGTCTAGAGCGAGGTCAAACCGATTACCAACCCACAATCCAATTAATATAAATATAAAGGCATGAATTGTCCAGCTTTTTAGCTGTGACTGTGCCTCATCGTTTGATCAGTTGTTCTAATTCAACCCCAGACTAGTTCTGATGAAGTAAACCAACGTTCAAAGTGTAACTCAGTCATGACCATCGCGTTTAGTTTTTTTTTTTTTTGTAGTTATTATAATTTGAACTCAGAACGCAAAAGCTACAGGAAATGCCGCTAAGCATTTCGCCCGACATGCTAACGATTCTGCTAGCTTGCCTCTAATAGTCTTTAGATGAATATCTCACATTGTGAGATTTAAAAATAGTAAGATCCCACTGGAGTCACACGAATCTCTGGTTTTAATTTTAACTGGCACAGTTTATGTTTCTCTTCCTCGAATTGGAAGGGGTTACTTGCTCCTTAAGCGAACACACAAAACCGTACCAATATCGTATCAATCCATACCGCTTGTTCTTTGGAATTCATTCAATATCAACAATATCTTTCGTATCACAGAGGATAAAAACCCCCTTCGGTCATGAATGATCGTGGGATCGCACATAGAAAGTTATCCTCCAAAGCACAATTATGGGCAAAGGTCAATACAGCTTGGCACCTATTACGTCCCAACTCATTTCTACAGCTGAGGGAACACACAGCCTGTCCGGAAATCGAACTTACAATCTCATGATTGTGAGCCTGGTGCTCTAACCACTGAGTCGTGTGCCTTCTTCGTGTCAGGAAAGACACTGTTTAACCCACAAAGATATTAGTAAATCTGGCACGAATTTGTAATTTCTTTTCGGACCTGGGAGTCGAAACTGTTGTGCGTTTGCTCGTTTGTTGGAATCTATTTTCAGAGGTGGTGGGGTGGGGGAAAATAGCTCACATATGCATACATGTATACACCCACATATCTATATCTATATCTATATTTATATCTATCTATATACGCACAAATACGGTTATATACATGTATATACACACAATACAAATCATGAGTCCCAATCTTTTAAATAAGTAACCTATTTTCCTGTTACACACACACACACACACAAAGACTCGCATATACATATGGATATATATATATGTGTGTGTGTGTGTGTGCATATATACAATTATACATACATATATATGTATATATATATATATGTATCTGAGTATGTAAACATACATATATATATATGTGTATGTGTGTGTGTAAGCATATATATATATATGTATATGCACACATACATACACAGATACACACAAACATACAGTCACACAAACACACTCATACACACACACAGATACACACACACATACACTCACACCACAAACACACTCATAAGCTCACACTCACGCACATACACAAACACACACACACACACACACACACACACACACACACACACACACACACACACACA
>NC_068994.1:6789382-6790697 GCF_001194135.2 Octopus bimaculoides
ATATATATATATATGTATAAGTATGTATACATATATATATATATATATGTATGTATATAAATGTATATATATATATGTGTATATATGTATGTATGTATGTATGTATGTATGTATGTACAGGGGTTGGACAAAAGTAATGGAAGCACCTTAAAATTTCAAACAAATTAATTTTAATATGGGGTAGGACCGCCTTAGGTAGTAATTATAGCTTGAATTCTACGAGGTATGGACTCGTACAAAGTTTGAATAGTTTCCAAAAGAATTTTTGTCCATTCTTCAGCTAAAACAGCCTCCAGTTCTTGTAGTGATGATGGTGGAGGATATCGACTCCTTGTTTGTTTTTCCAAAATGCACCATAAATGTTCACTAATATTGAGACCTGGGGACTGTGGTGGCCAGATAAGACGTTCAACTTTTACTTTAGACGTATGCATTAGGAATTTTGAAATAGGAATTTTGAAAGGCGCTTCTATAAAACTAGCTTTTAAACATAAATGGCTATGGGGGTCCACCAAAATAAAATAATCAAAGGGGTCCATATATAAAAAATGGTGGGGGAACCCCTGTTTTAGATGAATGCATTGGTATGTATTATAAGAAACGGCTGGGTTTCTTTCTCTAACATTTTACATAATTCAACCTACACAAGTTAAGGATCGTAATGTAGCAATGTTCTGAAGGTCCGGTGGAGTTGTGTGGGTGTATTGATTTCTTTATTTGTATTGTTGTTGTTGTTGGAGGTGGTGTTTGTCGCGGCGTTAATGTTGTGGTGGTGGTGGTGGTATTGGTGGTGTACTTTGCTGTGGAGATGGTGGTGGTTATGGTGGCGTGGCGATGTTTGAGGTGCTGGTGGCGCTAGTGGCGTTGTGTTGGTGGGGGTGATGATGGTGGTGATGGCGTTGGTTGTGGTGTTGGTGGTAGTAGTAGTAGCAGGGATGGTAGTGGTGGTGGTGTTGATTTGTTGGTGGTAGTAGTGGTGTTGGTGGTGATGGTAGTGTTGTTGTTGTTGGTGGTGGTGTTGGTTGTGGTGTTGGCGGTGGTGATAGTAGTGGTAGTGGTGGTTGTGATAGTGGTGGTTGTAGTAGTGGCGGTGGTGTTGGTCTGTTGGCGGTAGTGTTTGTGGTGGTGGTATTGGTGGTAGTAGTGGTGATGGTGATGGTAGTGCTGTTGTTGGTGGTGTTGGTTGTGGTGTTGGCGGTGGTAGTAGTAGTGGTAGTGGTGGTGGTGGTAGTGGTGGTGATAGTGGTGGTGGTGGTGGTGGTGGTATTGGTGGTAGTAGTGGTGATGGTGATGGTAGTGCTGTTGTTGGTGGTGT
>NC_068994.1:6795067-6796029 GCF_001194135.2 Octopus bimaculoides
ATTGAAATCTTTTAATTGACAATAAACCTATTTGTTAAATACTGTTAAATAAATAAATGTAAAAATATATGTTATTTTAAGCAAATATTTATGTATAAATTTCATAAGCATTTATAAGGGGGTCCCTAAGGTAAAGCCTGAAATATAAAGGGGTCCGCAAGTCAAAAAGTTTGAAAACCTCTGCTCAAGAAATTCACATCAAAACACTTGCAAACATCTCTCTTGAGCTGTTCGTGCTCGATACGATTTTGCTCAAATTCCCACTTCCCGTAGTGCACTGGCTTCCTCCAAGATGAACACGATCAAGAGCGAGGTTTTCCCATCTATTTCTCCAGATTTTGGCCTCCTCAAATGCATTCTCAATGCAGTCCTTACACCTTAATTTCAGTTTGTGCGATGGTCTTTTCACTCAAGGATAACTCGCCATAGAACTTACTTATGGATTTGACCATGTTCAATCCAGATTATTAGAGCACTCCATCGTAATCAGAGCTAAACTACCAAAGACTTTATACCTGCAGATTAACAACGTTCGCGGATTGCAACATCACTAACAAACATTTGCCATCAGATATTCAGTGTACAGCAGAGACAACGTAGGTGATATCCCAGCGTTTTCATATGTCTCTGATAAGTAATTCAGGTCTCATATAGCAATGAAGACAAATCACGAGTGCTCAGACCTTCAACTTTGTCTCAATTCAAATTCCCTGCTGAGATCATAGACGTCCATCCAGCTTTCCAAATGCATCATGGAGGGAGACTTCATTATCAGGAGTAATTTTTCATGTTTACAGTACGGCATAGAATTCTCGAATTTATCCACAACCTGCAACAGTTTCTGCCCGTACACATAAATGCTTGGCGCCGAGTAGGCTTTATCCGGTGCAGGTTGGTACATTATGTCTGTCTTTTTAGGCTGATTGTTAAACCTATATATATATGTATATATATATATATAT
>NC_068994.1:6796504-6797213 GCF_001194135.2 Octopus bimaculoides
ATACATACACACATACATACATACATACCTACATACCTACATACATACATACATATATAGGTATGTGTATTATGTGCGTGCGCACACGTGTGTACGTACAGACAGTGAATCAGACGAATAAATAAACACCCACGAACAAATAAGTGAACAAGCACACGAAATATGCTAAGGTGGCTGAGAGAAAAGCCCTGGCTAGCGTCTGAAACGTTGCTGAAATACTGGAGGTTATATGGATGATATACATTATGTTGGCGGCGATTCAAATACATGGAAAGTGAGAGAAATGTAAGAACTAGGCTGAGTGGGTGAGTTCACAGCCACCATGGACATGAATAGGCGCAGGCATGGCTATGTAGTTAAAAAGCTCGCTTTGGAAACCACGTGGTCTCGGGTTCAGTCCGCATTGCACAGCACCTTGGGAAAGCGTTTTTCTGATATGGCTACGGGCCGACCAATGCCTTGTGAGTGGATTTCGTCGACGGAAACTGAAAGAAGCCCATCGTGTACACACACACACACACACTTGGTTGCTTTGGGGGAACTTGGTTGTTTTGGGGTACTTGGTTGTTTGGGGGGAACTTGGTTGTTTTGGGGTACTTGGTTGTTTGTGGGGAACTTGGTTGTTTTGGGTACTTTGCTGTTTGGGGCTCTTTTTTGTATTTGAGTGGTTGGTTGTTTTGGGGGAACTTGATTGTCTTGGGGTACTTGG
>NC_068994.1:6798091-6798857 GCF_001194135.2 Octopus bimaculoides
TATATATATATATATATATATATATATATGTATGTATGTATATAAAATTTATTTATGAGGGTAGAAATTGATATCAGGTTGTTCCGTTGATCGGATTAACTGGAACCCTCGTCGTCGTAACCGATGGAGTGCCAGTTTTAAGTGCATATGTATGTATGTGAAGGTGCGTGGCAATGTTAGAAAATTCGGCCCGCGATCGTAAGATCGTGAGTTCGATATCTGGCGGTGGTTGTGCCCTTGAACAAAGCACTTTATTTCATGTTGCTCCAATCCATTGACCTGATCGTGCAGACGGACGAAATGCCGCGAAGCATTTTGTCCGGCGTGTGAACGACTCTGCCAGTTCGTCGCCTTATAACTACTTTGATAATGGTTTCTAGTTTATGTAGCAATCTTGATGTAGCAGAGTCTTAATCGATCAAATCGACTCCACTACATAACTGGTACTCTATTTTATCGATCTCGATAAAATTGAACTTAAAAGTTGACTTCGGTGAAATTTGAACTAGCAACATAAAGAGTCGGAAGAAATGCCGCTAATCGATTTGTCTGGCGGACTAACGTTTCTTTTCTACTCTAGGCCCAAGGCCCGAAACCTTTGAGGAGGATGGGATCAGTGGATTAGATCGACCTCAGTACGCAACTGGTACTTAATTTATCTACCCCGAAAGGGTGAACGGTAAAACCGACCTCGGCAGAATTTGAACTCAGAACATAGCGACAGACGAAATACCGCTAAGTATTACGCCCGGCGTGCTAACGATTC
>NC_068994.1:6799777-6802089 GCF_001194135.2 Octopus bimaculoides
TGCTTAGCGGTATTTCGTCTGCCGCTACGTTCTGAGTTCAAATTCTGCCGAGGTCGACTTTGCCTTTCATCCTTTCGGAGTCGATTAAATAAGTACCAGTTACGCACTGGGGTCGGTATAATCGACTTAATCCGTTTGTCTGTCCTTGTTTGTCCCCTCTGTGTGTAGCCCCTTGTGGGTAGTAAAGAAATAACACACACACAGATACACACACAAATACACACGTACACAGATGTATACACACACAGCATGCACACACACACACACATACTCACACACACACATTATTGTTGTTGTTGTTGCTGTTGTTGTAATGGGTCGCTACAAAGATACTAAAGGGGCCTATAGTGCCCTCTGGCAAAGCAATGTATTCAGGCCCCCTAGAAAGAAACTTACAACATATATAGATTTGCACTGGGATCCTAGAACCTTTGGTCCCCGGAAAGTGCCCAGAGTGCCCCATGCCTCAAGATAGCACTATGTCTTAGCAGAATCGTTGGAGCAACAGACAAAATGCTATGAGGTATTTCTTTCTCCTCCCTGCATTCTGTTGCAAGTTCAAATACCGCTGAGGTCATCTTTGTCTTTCACCGTTTCGGAGTCGAGAAAATAAAATATCAGTCAAGTACCTGTCAATGACTAATCTTTCCTCCTCCATATTTCAAAACTTGTACTTACGCTTGAAACAATTATTATTGTTGTTGTTTAGTCTCTGCTTAGCCATGATCCAGTTGGCCTACGGCCATCTCGTTTGTTACGGATTTCTCACCGACACAACAACAATTACAACAACAACAACATAAACATAGAAAAGAAGCTGGAAATGCACTTTGAGCTTTTAAAAAGATTTATTTTCATTTATTTTAACCGGTTTCACATTTCAAAAGTAGTACGAAATGGAAGAGTCGAGATAGATAATTCATAACTACTCTACTCTACCCCCCTCTCTCTCTCACTACTTTTGAAAGTCATCACATTGAAACCGGTTTCATAAGCGTAAATAAATCTTTTCAAAGACTTCAAGTGCATTTTCAATTTCTTTTTTTAACACTTCTACTCGTTTGAAAAAAAAAAAAAATCCTGATATATATATATATGTGCGCGCGTATGTGTGTGTATGTATACGGCAGGTTTCGAAGCAGTTTCCCTTCGTCTGTAAAATTCACTCGAATGGCATTGGGGCATTAGTCGACACCGGACTGAACCTAAAATCGAGTTGTTGCGAAGCGAACTTCGTAACTACACAACCGTGTTTGCGCTCTGAATAATCATAGAATGATAGGATGCCCAAGGGTGGAACATTTTTGGTCTTGGATCCAGGGTAGATAAACAACAGCAACAAAAACAACAACAACATCAACAGCAGCAGCAGCAACAATATCAACAACAACTACAAAAACAGCAATTTTTTTTTTGTACTCCGGAAGTAAGAAAAGTATCATGTCGACTTCGGCGTGGTTTGAACTCAGGAAATATATGGAAGTAACTATATCTGTGCCAGGCCATTTCTCTAACTTCTGCCAATGCACCATCCTTGTTTGTGCTATCAGGTTGCTTGTGTTCCTCCTCTGGTTCCGACCATAAAAGAGGTAATTATTTCGAAATGAGAACCAAGTACATATGTAGAAACCATAAACTTAGCTGCCGTTATTATCCTGTTAGAACGAAACTCTTTCTTTCTCTCTTTCTTTCTTTCTTTCTTTCTTTCTTTTCGGCGAAACCAATTCTTTATTCTGGAATGTTCGTCAAACACCACCACCACCACTACCACTACCACCACCATCACACAACACCATCGTCGTCGCCATCATCATCATCATCATCATCATCATCATCATCATCATCATCATCATCATTATCGCCTTCCTCATCACCGCCGCAGCACAGCCACCACCACCACCATCATCACCACTACGACCACCACCGACAACAGCATCACCCAGAACAAGACCAACTACAACAACAACAACAACAACAACAACACCACAATCTTACAGTAGCACAAACAACAGCAACAGTTAAACTAATAACAGACTTGGAAACGTAATAAAAGTAAAAGTAATATCAACAACAACAACAACAACAACAATAATAATAATATTAATAGCAATAATAATAATAATAATAATAATGATGATGATGATGATGATAATGATAATGATGATGATAGCAATAATAATTATAATAATAATAGATTATAAATAAGGGGATTATAAATGTATAAACGAATGCAGATATATAGCAAAGCCAGAGCACATTTTCAAACATGCACACACATACACACACAGCATAATAAACGGGTACATATATAT
>NC_068994.1:6805430-6807320 GCF_001194135.2 Octopus bimaculoides
CGTCTAGATAGAATAGAGACAGCTGATGAAGGGATATTCCAAGGGGCTTTCCGTTTTCCTATGTGTTCGTTCCGTTGTCTGTAGTTTATTGTTCTAACGTCCTGTACCCTGATATGCATGTATATACACATGTAGATGTAAGTATGTACATATATGTGTGTATACATGTATATATATTCTTTGTATTATATATATATATATATGTATTGTGTGTGTGTGTGTGTGTGTGTGTGTGTGTGTGGTGGCAGAAGTTCTATTGCGAACCTTGTAGCGAAGCAGCAGATGACTGTATGTGAGTAGGTGTGGCCATGTTGAGACGCGCGGTTATACGTTTATGCACGAGTATGCATGCGTGTATGTATGTATGCATATATGCATGTATGTATGTGTGTACGTATGTATGTATGTATGTATGTATGTATGTATGTATGTATGTATGTATGTATGTTAGCAATATTTACGTCCAAAACGTCCAAAACGTGCGACAACATATGCATACGAACTTATGTAAGTATACATCTATGCGTATGAGTGTGTATATATCTATTAATATATACATGCATATATATCTTTTTGAGCAGCATATGGGTGTACAGCCCGTTGGATGGCGTGGGTATATTTTAATGGCGTAGCCGAGGTCTATTTGTTCCATGTTTATAAGAGACCCGGGGTTTCCGTAAACATGTAGAACCGCAGCCTACTGGTCAGCTATTTAACATAAACCACGTGGTCTCTGTAAAACAGTCTGGCCAGGGAGCGAAAAGGATCGTCTGCAATAAACATAAATCCACTCTACATCTGAGAGTGTGTTTCTTTCGGATTTATGGTTTTTTACAGACGATATACATATACATACATACATACATACATACACACATATCTATATATATATATAGATAGATAGATAAATAGATAGATAGACAGACAGACAGATAGATAGATAGATAGATAGATAGATAGATAGATAGATAGATAGATAGATAGAAAGAAGATAGATAGATAGATAGATAGATAGAAAGAAGATAGATAGATAGATAGATAGATAGATAGATAGACAGATAGATAGAAAGAAGATAGATAGATAAATAGATAGATATAGATTTATAAAGATATAGAGATATATCTATGAGCGTAAGTGTAAAACAATTTCTGTATGTGTGTATAATTGTAGTTACGTATATATATCTACTTGCTGTGTATATTCCAATTAGTGTGTATATCTGCGAGTATAAATATATATAGATACAAAGAGCCTAAAGTACGTTTCTGTAACTATGTTTGCGTATATATATATATATATATATATATATATATATATATATATATATATACATACATATATATATGTGTGTGCGTGTGTGCGTGTGTGTGTGGGTGTATGGGCAAGGTGTATGTCTAACTATGTATAGGTTATTTTTACAAATATAATTATGGACAGATGCAATAGATTCCAAACTGAAAATGTATATATGGGTGTGTGTATGTGTGTGCGTGTATGTGTGTGCGCGTCCGCGTGTAGCCTTGGCATTTGTATGTTTGTATATGTGTTAATGTATATGCCTGTGCACTTATACTTGTGTTTACATATTATGGTTTTCGAACTAACTCGCTTTACACACACACGCGCGCACATATACACACAAACACACAAGCACACACACACAGAGTGGGATATGAACGCGCTGGAATGTATGTCTATTTGTGAAAATCTATATATAGTCATGCGTATACATATATATATATACACAGATATACGTACACACACATGTATATAAATAAATAAATAAATATATATATATATGTGTGTGTGTGTGTGTCTGTGTATCTATATCTATCTATCTATCTATCTATCTATCTATCTATATATATATATATATATATATATATATA
>NC_068994.1:6807582-6808658 GCF_001194135.2 Octopus bimaculoides
AGCCTCGAGCCGACCAAAACCTTGTGAGTGGATTTGGTAGACGGAAACTGAAAGAAGCCCCCGTCGTATATATATATATATATATATATATATATGTATATATATATATGTATGTCGATATATGTCTGTATTTGTAATGGACTTACAAAGAATAAGTCCTGGGGTCGATTTGTTCGAATAAAGGCAGTGCTACAGCATGGCCGCAGTGAAAGTACTGAAAGAAGTGAAAGAATACATACATAAATGCATATATTTATATATATGTATATATATACATATATACATATATATCTCCTGTGGAATTTCTTGCCAAATTCCATGGAATAATCTCCAAAAAAAATCTAGCTTTGAGGATTCTTTCTTCTTCCTTTTATGAAGTGTTCTGTCCATTTTGCCCCAGAGGTGTTCAATAGAGTTCGTATCTGGTGACTGACTTGGCCATGGAAACTTTTCAATGCGATTCTCTTCCAACCAATCTTGTGTCTTTTTAGCCATGTGACAAGGAATCACATCTCCCATAAATAGTCTTCTTTAATCATTTAACCACTGCAGAAGATTGGAAAGAATCCTTTCTGCAATATGGACACATATTTATCTGAGCTTATGTTTCCCTCACAAGCCACCAGCTCTGATTGACCATTGCTCCAAATTGTTCCGCAGACCATCTCAGAATAGCTGCCATATTTCATTGTTGGCTGCAATCTATTCGCATCAAATTCTTGATCACAGTGTATCCAGAGATACACTCGAGCTTTGTCAGGAAATACAGCAAATCTGGACTCATTTACCTACCTACCTACCCACCTACCTACCTACCTACCTACCTACCTACCTACCTACCTACCTACCTACCTACCTGTCTACTTACCTACCTACCTACCTACCTGTCTATCTACCTGCATGTCTATCTATCTATCTATCTATCTATCTATCTATCTATCTATCTATCTATCTATCTATCTATCTATCTATCTATCTATCTATCTGTTTACCTGTCTGTCAGTCTGTTTTTCTTTCTGCGTGTATATTTCTGTTTAACTATTGAGCATTTTCCTTCACTTAATTCCATTTCAGAC
>NC_068994.1:6810365-6812657 GCF_001194135.2 Octopus bimaculoides
CAAAATTGATAAAACAAACAGGATAGTGAAAACAAACAGAAAGGGCTGCTAAGCGTAAACGAGGTTGTGGTGGCGAACGCATAAATCAAGCTCGGACAGGAGGCAGACAAGAACACGTCTTCCTTGATCCAGCTACAACGGAGAGAAAGAAAGAAACATAAGTTAGGAGAAGAAAGATCGCCGATGGTCACCTGGGAGCCACGAGAGCAAAAGAGAAAGAGTGAGGGAGAGAGAGTGACAGACAGAGAACTGTGAAGGAGAGAGGGAAAGATTGGAGATAGGTTAAGTGAGAAAAAACAGGAGGGGGAGAAGGGGAAGTGAAGAATAAGAGAGTAAAAACGAAAGAGTAATAGGATAGAATAATGGGAGAAGAGGAGGTAAAAGAATAAGAAAGAGAAAGAGAGAAAAACGAAAGAGTAAAAAGATAGTAGAGTGCGCATCAGAATTATTAAGATAAAACTTACTTGAAAGAGGATGCGTCATTTCTATTCTATAACTAGGGGAATGAACCACTAAGTACAAAGCAACATTGCTATTTGCTTTCCAACCACATGGTTCGGAGTTCAATCCCACTGCGTGGCACAGTGTCTTATACTATAGCCTTGGACCAACCAAAGCCTTGTAAGTGGATTTGGTTGACGGAAACTTAAAGAAGCCCACGTATATATATATATAAGCCCCAAAAACGAAGAACAAACACCAAAAACAACAATGCGAGGACGTGGTACATGTAAAGTATTAGCAGACGCTCAGGGAAGGAAAGAAAGATGGCTTAACGTTTCGAGCAGACGCTCTTCTTCGGAAACAGGAGACAGAGGAAAGTCCAAGAGAAAAGGAAGACAGAGAAAAAAATTGGCAACGATTCACATGTGGTTTTATATATATATATATATATATATATATATATTCGTGTGTGCGTTTATGTATGTATGTATGTATGTATGTGTGTGTGTGTGTGTGTGTGTGTCTATGTTTGTCCCCCATTACTGATTGACAACCGGCGTTGCTGTGTTTACATTCTCGTACCTAGCGTTTCGGCAAGAGCATTCGACAGAATAAGTACCAGGCTTAGAAAAAGATATCAAGCACTGGGGTCGATTCGTTCGATTAAAATTCTTCAAGGCGGTGCCCCAGCAGGGCCACAACTTCAATGACTGAGACAAATAAAACAATAAAAGAATAAAAGAATAAGAGAATATGAGAATATCTTGACATCTATAACAATACATAGGAACGATTAAGACAGCGGAAATAGTCTGGTTGAGTCATTCGCTTGCAATGAGCTAAATTTACCTTCGACGATGATATGTGCGAAGCGTCTGTTTACCCAGGCACCTAGTGGCAAGGCAATTTGTATATGTTGTTATGTAGAGGCTTGTATGGATGTGATCGTTGACAGAAGCTGCGTGGGGTAATTTTCTTTATGAGTATGTGTGAATGTATGTGTTCGCATGCGTGTTTGTGAGAGTAGCATTAGAAATATAGAGAGATGCACAGCTACGAGTGTGCAGTTTTTAATGTATGTACATATATACATACAGTGTGATTATAAGCATTAATGAGAGCTTGCATGTATTATCACACCTGAGCATCTCTGCAGCGAGTCATAATTTATATTATATTTCGTAAAGCGTTAACATTCCTGAGCCATTTCTCTTGTAATTTCGTCTTCCTCTGACATCGCTGAAAACTTCACGTTTCGCCCTGGTTTTTCACCTATCGAGCTTACACAAGTGTTTCGTATTCTGATGAAGAAAGCAAAACAAAACAAAACACAAAACAAAACAACAATATCAAATAACGATGTGCATTCGCTCTTCACACCTGTTAATGATATCAAAATACAACCAGGAATGCAGAAAAGAAACGAGAGTCTTCTAGTTGGCTTGTTTTAGTAGAGAAATAGAAATGGAATGATGGCCGCTGAACGAAGCACTGTTTGAGAAAATGAAGATTCTTCAATAATTTTTGGCTTTTCACAAACCTTAAATGTGAACAGAAATAATTGGGAGTAAGTAAGTTGTTGACAAGACTGAAACCGCTATGACATGCGCAGAAAAGATGGTGTGATATATATATATATACATATATAACAACGTGCAGTCGCTGCAGTGGCAACACGTGTAGGTCATTGTAATATGCTGTGTATAAACTATAAAATAAATATTGTGGATGTACAAGTCTCCATTATTATTATTATTATTATTATTATTATTATTATTATTATTATTATTATTATTATTATTATTATTATTATTATTATTATTATTATTATTATTATTATTATTATTA
>NC_068994.1:6815846-6817096 GCF_001194135.2 Octopus bimaculoides
ATATATATGTATGTATATATATAAATATATATATACACATATATTAATATATAATATATATCATATAAATATTTATGTATGAATGAAAGTATATATACATATATCTTACCAGTCGGCAC
The DNA here is from genome assembly GCF_001194135.2 of Octopus bimaculoides. NCBI lineage: Eukaryota > Metazoa > Mollusca > Cephalopoda > Octopoda > Octopodidae > Octopus > Octopus bimaculoides. Next base: position 6,815,966 of record NC_068994.1, read on the forward strand.
AGCACCAATTTCTTGTAGCGATGTGGTGGAGGATGTTTAATTCAAGCAACAAGATTATTATTATTATTATTATTATTATTATTATTATTATTATTATTATTATCATGATTGTTGTTGTTGTTGTTGTTCTTCTCCTCCTCCTCCTCCTCCTCCTCTATTTTCAATTCAGTAATGAAAGACATTCCAGTTGTGACTTCCCCGCCTTGCTAAGTGTTTATAGGATACATTAAATGGCAGTGAAGTAGTAAGGTCGTTAGAGCGTTAGATGAAATGCCTTCCGCCAAGTCAGCTTTCTTTTATTCTTTAACTTGTTTCCCTGCGGTCATGCTGGAGCACCACTGCAGTCATGCTGGAGCACCACTGCGGTCATGCTGGAACACCACGTAGGAGTTCCTTTCTCAATTTCAGTCAAAGTGCAAGAGTTCCTTGACTTTTTTTCGACAGGGGAAACAACAATTAGAAGGACAGGCAAAACAAGACGGGTGATTCTTGGCTTACTTTCATCAGTCAAGTCCAAGAAGTCACGGACACCATCATGAAGGGTTTTTAGTCAAATAAATCGACTGCAGGACTTATATTTTTAAAGTCTAGAAAAGCTAACGACCAAAATGGATGGACGAATGTTGAGGATGAATGAGGATGGATGAGGAGAGGATGATGGCAGAAGTAGTGGGCAGCAGAACCAGAGGCAGACCTCGGTTTGTGTGGATGGATGGAGTGAGGAAAGCTTTGGTGGTTAGAGGTGTGGGAGTGAGAAAGGCAAGAGAGTTTATAAATGATAGGAAAGCTTGGAGAGTGTTTGTGGACGGATGAATGAATTTGATGTTGCTCAAAGGGGTAACAGAACCAGCATGATGCGGTGGGGTAAACCAGTATACGCTGTCGGGCCCCACTGCTGATATTGGGGGTTGCGTTCTATGCCTTGACCCGAGCATAGAACGGGGTCCGCCTCTTTGAGCTGGGAAATGAATGGAAAAAATGGGGAAAAGACCTGGGTATAGGTATGTATGTACTTTATTCTTATTTCTTTATTGCCCACAAGGGGCTAAACATAGAGGGGACAAACAAGGACAGACAAACGGATTAAGTCGATTATATCGACCCCAGTGCGTAACTGGTACTTAATTTATC
>NC_068994.1:6817632-6819683 GCF_001194135.2 Octopus bimaculoides
TCATCATCATCATCATCATCATCATCATCATCATCATCATCATCATCATCATCATCATCATCCTTCCCATTCTCATTCTTCTCTATTTCTCAACACCTCCGTCGTCTCCCTTTCTATCATATTTCATCGGTGATTCACCCTGGATATAGGAAGCAGAATATCATAATGATTATGATGATGATGATGATGATGATGATGTTGATGAGGGGAAAAGAAATGAAGATGGCTTTGGGGGGAGGTTGGGGTTTAGCAAGGAGACGGAGTCGAAGCAGAGGTTTACTTGGTGCCAATTAATTAAACGACTTGTGATAGAGGAGGTACGAAAGAAAAAAAAACAAAACAATAATAAATAACAGAGTAAACAAACAAACAAACAACAACAACAACAACATCGTTAATAATTGATTTAACGCTAATGATGACAACAACACTATCATCATTAATAATAATATTAACACTAATGAGAAGAAGAAAAAGAACAACAACAACAATAATGATAATAATAATAATAATAATAATAATAATAATAATAATAATAATAATAATAACGATAAAATGGTCAAGTCCATAAGAACTGAGAAGTAAATCTTTGGAAACGTAGTTAAAGGTCCTAATTAAAACACCCGATCTTTCATAGACATCTAAATGGGAATGATGTATGTTCATACATACGCGTACAAAGATAGAGAGAGAGAGAGATACACATACCTGTATATATATGTATATATGGGTGGGAGTGTGTGTGACTATACATACATATATACATATAAATGTACATTCGTGTAGGGGGCAGGCGTGGCTGTGTCGTAAGAAACTTGCTTCCCAACCACATGGTTCCGGGTTCAGTCCCACGGCGTGGCACCTTGGGTAAATGTCTTCCGTTATAGCCTCTGGCCAACCAAACGCTTGTGAGTGGATTTGGTAGACGAAACTGAAATTGTGAAGGGGACTGCAGACTCGAACCCATGCTTATTTATCGATCTGAAAATCCTCGTGTTTCAAAAGGAACTGATTAGACGAAACTTCCTGTAATCTGGAAGCATGGCAGAAAGAGTTTTGGTAGCCCAATCGCTAGGTGGTAAGTTGTGCAAACTCCAAATGAGAAGGGGCAGATAATCTTATGAATCAAGTATTCTCCAAACTTGGTATGACATAAAGGAAAATGTCTTAAGTCAAGTGGACAGCCGTCCGCTCGTGTTTCTGATTCAGTAGGCGTCTTCAGCACAGCAATGTGTTATCTTTTTTGTTTTTTTAAAGCAGACGAGACACTTAGACATACGAAAGGGTTAGGACAGATTTAACGCCTAGATAAGTTAAATGAATCGGAAATGAATATGGACAAATAACTTGTAATGGAACACGTTGTTATCGTCGCTCTTGCAGTGATAGTAGTACCGTGGTTGCCGTTGGTGTTGGCGTTGGTGGTGTTGGTGGTAGTGTTGGTGGTGGTGTTGGTGTTGGTGGGGGTGTTGGTGGTGGTGGTGATGTTGTTGGTGGTGTTTGTAAAAGTTAATCTTGTTGACTACAATCAGCTTTGAAGAGACAATCTATTTTCAAGACACTTTGTAATCAAAAGAAAAGAAACCAGTAAAACAATTAAATGCTGAATAAATGTCGCTTTTTACGTTGTAACTCAGTACAGACTGGAAGTTCAAGAGGAGAAGAAATTAAACGTTTATAGCTTTATTCGAATGAAAGACGTATTGTCGGTATTTTTGCTAAAGAATAAGCCAAAAAGAATAAGCAGCCCTCTGTTAAGCATCTATTAATGTTATATCGCTGAAGAAATGCCCACGGATACTACAGACTACACTGTAATCATCCTAGAAATATGGACTATGATCTTAAGAGACATGTGATTTGTAGAAACGCGCGTAGTGATGCATTAAATGCTTATAAATTCCATCCAAGGATTATTGTTATTATTACTATATTCATCCTATATTATATCGGTACAGATCGATGCGACCCTCAAGAAAACTGGTTCACTAGTCAGCATCATTAGAATGTGACCGGAATAATGGAGGGTTTATTTGATTATTCAAAACATT
>NC_068994.1:6819907-6823252 GCF_001194135.2 Octopus bimaculoides
CATATATATACATACCTACATATACACACAGGATAAGCAGAAGCAGGATAAATAGAACTCAATATATGGGTATATATATATTTTGTAATTTTGTAATTTTTAATGGGCAGAAAGTTCCTTAGAAATGAACGAAACAAAACAGTAAGCGGCGGAGAGGTGCTGATTTTCTTTCATACACTAATCATTAAAAATATTTATTATAGCATTGATACATAAAGACAGGAAATCCTGCTAATACATCGTTGTGCCCCGTGTGTTTAATATGTTACAGAAATAATTCATAGTTTATGATATTTCCTCTGACGTCTTCTCATTAATTGCTCGCTTTAGAAATCTCATAAAAACGAAGAAAGGTATATCAGAGACTATTATGTATTTAATTGTTAATATGATCATAAAAGGGTGATGACCGCATATTTTTATCACTTATTCAGGAGGTTAAAGGCAAGTGACCTTAGGAGGTCTTAGGGAAATTTAGCAAGGTGGAACAAAGCTATTTTAAAGCACCGCGATGATGATGGGGGACGAAACTCCCTAAAAAAGAGCTCAACACTTTTTTTCCTCTTTTTTTTTTAGGGATGAGGCCCAACAAATTGGATCCATTGCCCCACTTCGCCTCTGCTGAATGATTTAGAAGTTCGCTTCGCAACTATGAAGCTTCAAGGTCGATCCCACTGCTGGCCGTCTCTGACAAATATGTCCTTTCCTATAACCTCGGGTTGACCCGTCCTTTATCTGTGAAATTTGGAAGAGGGAAACTGTATAGAAGCCCGTTAGATGGACTGCACATGTAATTCAAAACAGACAGCCTTGTCACATACTGTGTCACACGGATTCTGACCGAGAATTACGTTAAGAATGCACGTGACGGTGGACTGCTCAGCTACATACACCTTAATTCAGGAGCAAACGATTCTGCCGATCAAACAATTGAATCCTCATCGTCCAACGACGAAGGTCCACCAGACCCCCGCCTCCTGTAAAACATGCCATATAAGAAATCAGTTCTTTTACCGGGAATCGAACTCATGACCTTACGATCGTGCGCAAACTGCCCTGACCACTTAGCCACGCGCCTTCGCATAGACTAATACACACGAACACACACAAACATACATGCTCACTCACGGAAGCATATATACAAACATACATGCAGACACACACATACATACACAGACACGAGCGCGCGCACACACAGAGCCAAATACTCGTATACACGCACGCACGCACACAGTCACAGACACACACACAAACACGCACGTACGCACGAAATAAAAGCTGAAGCACAAATCCGGATAAACGGATCGCCTGAAGAGTGTATCCTGTTTATCAATTTAGCTGGGAATTGAAGTAGCTTGGACGGCTGTCGAAAATAATATAAATGCATGTTTGAATGAAACTTCAAACTAATTTCTTTACGTTCGTTTGTAACGACGATCACACACGTGTGACATATTTCGTTACATTACGATATAGTGACATTTTCGAGCAATTAAAAAGAATTATGTCAAGTGTTAGTGTTATTTAAAGTCGCACTATTTATTTGCCAGCATGCACGGCAAACACCCACGCCGCGGAAGTATATTGCGTCTGTTGCGTGATTTGCCTTCTGAAGGTGTTTCTACGCCAGAGACTGGTCCTTCTCTTTGGGGCTAGAAAATATGTCAGTCGAACCGATTCAAGGATTACTGGCCGCATCTCTAAAGCTCAAATGCGACAAATACACACGTAATGGCGTATTGCTCCCACATATGAGACGGTGTTACGACTGATGCGGCCACTACTGTCATTGTTGCATGCACCCGTAAATGCATATTTATGTGTACATGCGCGCATGTGTGTGTGTGTGTGTATGGATGCATGCGTGCATGGTTGTATGAATGTCCGTTCGTACATACGTGTGAATGGAACGATCGCTGAATCGATGGATTCATGCACTTTCGTTCGTACATACCTACATATGTATGTATGTATGTATGTATGTATGTATGTATGTATGTATGTATTGTATGTATTATGTATGTAATGTATGTTTGTATGTATGTAATGTATGTATGTCATTATTCTGTTTATTCAAGATTTCTGTTTATTGCCAACAGAGAAAGAACCGGTTTCTAACCTAGATCCAAGGCTTCTTCATTGGAATTTCATCAACAACAGGGTATTTTTGTCTGTCTGTCTGTATGTATGTATGTATGTATGTATGCATGTTTTATGTATGTATTCTCATGCGTATAGTTACATATCTAGATATGCTCATATAAATTTAAATGATAAACTTCCTGAAAGTTCATGTATGTATGTATGGATGTATGTATGTATGTATGGATGGATGGATGGATGGACGGACGGACGGACGGATGGATGCATGTGCGTTTGTATATATGTATGTAGGTATGTTCGTACGAATGTAAGTACGTACGTATATACATACGAATGTATGTACACGAATGTATGTATATACATTCGTATACGAATGTATGTATATATGCACGTCGGTAGTTATATATGCTGTGATAGTATTTTTGATTACTTATACATCTGGCGAGTCCATTAACCTATTTCGTGTCGACTCGATCGTATTTTGAATCAGCTCGTCAGTTGAACACATAGAGATATATCAGCTTTCATATTGCTTGCAGAGAAAACGAAGGGTGTTACCTGAGTAAAGGTGTAATACATATTCTTGTTAGGGCACTAGTTTAGGGCAAAATACATACTAATATTACGCAGAAGGAAAGAGAAACCTATTAATGATCGTGTTATAGGTGTTGACATGTTGTTAGATGGTTGTGTAGTGGAGTAGGGAATTTTGAAGAGAGCGGGGTTCTCATTAATTTGAGATATCCTTCCCGTAATATGTGTTTATTAATGGTTATTATAGGGTGTGACTGTTTGTAAAAACTGTAAGTGTTGAAGCTCTGTGTTGATTAGACCTGTGTATGTGAGACAGAGAAGAAATTATAAATACATACATACATACATACATACATACATATATACAGCCTCTCTGTCGTATATAATGGCGGAAAGCTGGCAAAATCGTTAGTTCCGCTGGTCAAAATGCTTAGCGGCATTTCGACCGTCATTATGTTCTGAGTTCAAGTTCCGCCGAGGCTGGCGTTGCCTTTCATTCTTTCGGGAAGGGGAGGGTCGATGAAATAAGTACCAGTCGAGCACGGGGGTCGATGTAATCGACTATCCTCCTTCTTACCCCAAATCTCAGGTTTTTGAGCTTATAGCAGAAAGGAAATAATAATAATAATAATAATAATAATAATAATAATAATAATAATAATGAGAAGAAGAAGAAGAAGAAGAAGAAGAAGAAGAAAAAGAAGAAGA
>NC_068994.1:6823275-6825843 GCF_001194135.2 Octopus bimaculoides
AGGAGGAGGAGGAGGAGGAGGAGAAGAAGAAGAAGAAGAAGAAGAAGAAGAAGAAGAAGAAGAAGAAGAAGAATAATCTTAACTGGCTTTTGATCTTAACTGATTGGAAGTGTTATCATGTACATTGTTTTGTCTTGGTATAAAAGATGGGCTACAGCAAATATTCTGTTCAATACTACAGATTTGCTTGTCAGTTGTTTGACCTTAACCATGTGCCTAAGTGGCTGACGATATGTGCATCTCTGTTCACGAGCAGAAGTAGTGGGTAAGCATCATGGCCATGTGTTGAGAGGAATTCTTTGGGATTTGAATAATTCGCCTTTGGAATCATAGGTGTTTTGTTCATCATCCTTAAACAAACCTTATTCAGGGCCCACACAAAAGTGTGGGATAGGCTACTCGACCTGAAGAAAATTCTAACTGGGTCCCACCTGCAAGATCATGCACTGTTTATCTTGATATGAGATCACTATGTCGCTCACATATGGTTGTGATGCATGTGCCTGGTGTACCCTTACCAGACGGGTAGTCATGATGGGTATATTGGGTTTCATATATTTGTACTCTAGTGTCAGTTTGATGGTATGCTCTGCTCTCTCACTCAATAATAATAATAATAATAATAATAATAATAATAATAATAATAATAATAATAATAATGGAGAGATTATAAGATTCAAGGACGGATTATTAGAAAGCTTATGCATGATCCCACACCCATGGATAAGTGAATGTTTGAGTATATTCAGTATTGCTAACAACATACGGAATTAATAAGCTTTAGCATGAAGAAATGGAAAGTAGATCTCTACTCAGGTGATACAGTCTTGAGGTAAGTTAATATCAAGAGAGGAATTTTCCAAGGAGACTCGGTATCCCCCTTAACATTTGTCTTATTTTTTAATCCACCTCAGTTTGGTATTAAGGAAGACAAAGGCTCTCACAAACGAGAATACTAAAAACGAACCCGACCACTCTCAAAAATTAAGTAAAAAACAAAAAAAAAAATACTCCAGAATCCTTGTCCAGGACCTGATCGATCCCAAAATCTAATCAGTTCGTGCCAGTCACGAGGCCAAACATCCCTGAAAGTTTCATTCAGATCCATCGAGCGGTTCTTGAGGTATCTTATCCACAGACAAACAAACAAACAAAACAGACAAACGCGACTGAAAACAATGCCTCTGCCTTCGCTAAGAGAGTAAAATGAAGAAGACAAATGTCTGAAGTTAACTTGTTCGTCCAGAAAATTTGCATCGTAGAACCAAAATGGCCACAGTCGGGTTAGTATCACAAGGGTTACAACAATCTATTTTTCATTCTTTTTTTCTACGGAATTTTGGAAAACCCACCAACAGGAAGCTTAAAATATGAATGTAGGACTTAGGAACTCCGTCATTGGCCGAAATTTCTGTGATATTTGTAGGGGTTAGCAATGCGGAATCTACATTTGATTAGAAATTAAATGCCTTGCTGTCTTACTTGTTCATTCACCACGAAACACGTAGGTGGAATAAGCGAGTGAGTGAGTGAGTGAAGGAAGGAATGAGTGGAGGTATGAGCAGAGGAGGTGAGTGGAGCAACGACAGGGGTTTATTTATAGGGATTACAAATATAAATCGCATGCCAACGTGTCTTTGTCTATAAGAATCTTCTGCGAAACTTCCTCATTGCTTAAAAACCAAGAAGACTGAAACGAAACACCGCAGAGATTTATATAGTTGCTCCGCCTGCTACCCGCCACCACTCCAACACCTGGCAACGAATAGCATACGTGAACACACACACATACACACACACACAAACACACACACACACACACACACATACTCATACACACGTAGACACACACACATACTCATACACGCACACACACACGCACACATACACACGCACACACACACACATACGCACACACATGCACACATACTCATACACACGTACACACACATACACACACACACGTACACATACGCACACACATGCAAACACGCACACATACACACACACGTATACACGCACTCACACATGCACACATACACACACGCACGCCTGCACACACACACACACATACGTATGTTTACTCCCACACACATTATAAACACAGAAACACATATACACACGTACACTCACGTATGCATATACGTATATACAGGTACGTGCATACATATATACACTCAGGCACACCTATGTGAATACATGCACGAGCTCTCTCTCTCTCTCTCCTTCTCTCTAACACACACACATATGTGAGCAAACACATTCGCATATGAACACACACAGACACACGCATGTGTATACATACGCACATACACATGCATATGTACACATACATATATTCTTTTATTCTTTTACTTGTTTCAGTCATTTGACTGCGGCCATGCTGGAGCACCGCCTTTTTTAGTCAGAGAAATCGACCCCAGGACTTATCCTTTGTAAGCATGGTACTTTTCTATCGGTCTTCTCTGTCGAACCGCTAGTTTACGGGGACGTAAACACACCAACGTCGATTGTCAAGCGATGGGGTGGCGGAAAAAACACAGACACACACACACACACACACACACA
>NC_068994.1:6826318-6829210 GCF_001194135.2 Octopus bimaculoides
CCACCACCACCACCACCATATACATGTTCCATCAAGTGCTGAGCGACTGCTAATCATCGAAATTTTGATATTAAAGATGAGACAACAAAGCAGGAATTTAGATGCTGTCTGGCTGAACTACAAAAATAGAAGAAAAAAAAACAAACAAAAAAAAACAAAACAAAAAAAGCAGAAAAAATTTGATTCCATTGCGAATGTCCCTTCGACTTGCTAAGTAACCCCACCCCACTCCACCCCCACCAGACCATAATCAGAACCCTAGACTTCGTCCTGGGCCACCAGACCTAAAGATAGATCCAGGAAGTAACTGCATTGTTTTTGATATAGCGAAGTATCATCACTGGGGTGTATTACAAGGAGACACTCTCTCTGCTGTTGTTTATACTGGCAATGAGCCTTCTTATCGTTTTGTTTATTTATTTACTTATCAATCGTTTATTTATTTATTTATTCAGGAAATCGGAACGGTATGGAATTGGCTCACAGGAAGACAGGAACACCAATTGACACATAAGTTCTTTGTAGACAATATGATATGCCAAAAAAAAATGTTAGCGATACGAAGAAGAACAGCCTTGACCTGCTTTCAACAGTCTCAAAGGATATAAAGATGATGAATATGCCAAAATAAATGCGCATGCGTAATTGTGAAACGAAGGAAAGTTTGGAGAGTCTAGCAGTAAAAGAAACTCTGTCATTGGTCAAATTGTTTCGCCGATATTCGACAGAGATTGTTACCGGTACCTTAGGATGGACGGACGGGGACAAACAGACACACACACACACACACACATACACACACACACACACACACACACACACACACACACACACACACACACACACACACACACACACACACACACACACGCACGCATGCACACATATATACACACACGCACACATATATAGACACACACGCACACATATATACACACACACATACACACACGCACACATACACACACACATACACACACGCACATAAACACAAGTACGCGCGCACACACACACACACGCACACCGAAACCACCACAATCACCAACGCTTGACAATCGGTATTGGTTTACGATAGCGGTTCGATAAAAAACAAAAAAAAAACTGATAGGATAAGTACTCGACTTAAAAATAATAAATACTAGAATCGATTCAAATTGGTGTTCGATTATGATTGCCGTCCAATGATTGAAACAAGTTAAAAATCAGAAAAATATACATACATACATACATACATGCATACATACATATCGAATCTCTACGTAGTTACACCAGTTGCTAGTAATAACAGTGAATCAAAATTTCCATTCTTAGAATAGAAGGACATTTGATAGTGAAGTTAGGCATGCAATGTGCTTATAAACTCTGCTGGAATTGTTTTATTTTGGGGCCTGTTCAGTTACGGCTGACTTGAAATTGAACAACAACATCAACAGTCATGCATGTAGACGCCTAAATAAGCATATCCACAAATATATACACAACTATTATTTTAAATATATACCACATGTTTAGAGATGCAGAATAAAAGGATGTTTGTTCAGTTACAATAAGACGTCGCTAGAAGCTGTCTGTAAAAAAAACTTATATATTCACGAAAGTTATACGTTGTATATGGAAGTATGACGGAATTGTGAAGTACCCCACTACACACACACATACACCTTCCTAACTCCCTCATAGAACTGCATTCCCATTTGCCCTTCAATTCCCCCGTTTTTTCCTCTCCAGCCACTTTTCTCATTCACTCTCCTTTATTCTCTTCTAGATTTCTTCTGATGAAGAGTTAGTGTCCGAAACATCAGGACTTTCCATTCTTATTAAATGCTAAATTAATATAAATTGTCATCTTTGCTTTAGTGTCCATTGCCTTCATTATATACATACATACGCTCACAGACAGATAAACACACACACACATGTATATGTACAAACAAACGGTAAGGGCTGTTAAGCCATGACGAGGTGAAGTGGTGAACGCTGGAGAAACGAGCTTTGAGAAGATATAGGCAAAAGCACGTCTTGTCTTTAGGAAGGAAGTGGAAGAAAGAAAGATAGATAGCCGTTGGTCACGTGTGAGCAACGGGAGAGTCAAGGAGGAAGAGTGAGGGAGAGAGGGAACGGTGAAGGGGAAAGGAGAAGAATTAGAGAAAGGGTGAGAAAGAAAAACAGAAAGGAAGAACAAAAGAGGGAGATAGAATAGAGATAGGTTTTAGAGTGCGCATGTATATATGCATGTATGTACATATATATATATATATATATATATATATATATATATATATATATATATATATACTGTAAAAATAATAAGGGTAGAAAATTTCGAGAAATATTCTACCGGTGGCCAGTATGTGTAATAAAGTCAATAGACAACATACTTTTCATATAAATTAGTCTAGGGGTAACTATAGAAATATTTTATTTTTCATTCCCCTTGAAATTACTCTTATTCGTGGTTTGGGCTTTAACTGCCCTTTCCAACATGTAAGGTGTCCTGTTAAAGGTCACCTCTTTTGTGTATAAATACGAAGACTAATTTATATATATATACATATAAACATAGACGTACCACTGTATACTCCAACACAATAAAGGTTATGTGTAGGTGGTAACAGTGCTATGGGTGAGGACTTGGTGCCCCTGCCTTCATCCGCTGCGTCTGGGACCCTGCTGTGAAAGGAATCGCGAAAGGTGCAATAAAGTTTTACACCATATATATTTATGCTCTTTCTTCTGCAACCTTGCCACCGAGGAAATTGCTGTTCAGAAACAAACACCAAAGATTTAATCACGAAGAGAGCATACATACATACATACATACATACATACACACATACATACATACATACATACATACATACATACGTACGTATATACATACTTACAAACATA
>NC_068994.1:6829748-6831716 GCF_001194135.2 Octopus bimaculoides
TGCTTTTTATCTTTGTAGTGTATATATATATATATATATATATATATAGAGAGAGAGAGAGAGAGAGAGAGAGAGAGTATGTGTTGTGAAAGTAGTCAAACTCAAACTGGGCAGATCAAATAACAATATGGTTGCCAAGTTGTCTAACTGAAGCATTTGCTTGTCGTCGTGAATGCATTGTTGGCGAGTCTTACCCCACCAAATAGGGGAGTCACGTGAGCGAACAGGCATGCAGGAAGAGCAGCGTTTTATTTTTTCTGTGATGAGTCGTCGCTGCAATAGGCGCCATATTTTACTACTTTAATCTTACTTCCTTTATTTTTCCCGTCATTTCTTTTAATCTCTCCCTCGTTCTTTTAGTAGTTCCCTTTCCCATTTTCCATCTCTCATTCTTCCCTCCTTCGTCCCTTTTTTGCTTCTTTGATTCCAATTGTTTTTGTTTCTTTTTTTTTGGTTTCTTTCTTTCTCCCTTTTCTTCTCTCTCTAGTCATTTTTCCTTTCGCTTTTCTTTCAGGCTTTCACTCATTCCTTTTTTCTTCCCCTCTCATTCACTCTTTTCCTTTTATTTTCTTTCTTTCTCTAATTTAATCCCTGTCGTTATCCTTCGTTTTCTCTTCTCTCTTTTTTCTTCCTTAATTTTACTTTGTTTTTCCTTCTCTCACTCATTCATTCTTTTCTCTTTTATTTTCTTTCTTTCTTTCTATCATTGCCTTCTTCCTTTTCCCCATTGTTTGTTTCACTTTTCTTTCTTTTTCTCTCTTTATCATTCAACAGTGGTACTAGCATTGGTGGCGAGCTAGCAGAGTCATTAGCTCGCCGGGCAAAATGCTTGGCGGCGTTTCGTCCGTTCTGAGTTCAAATTCCGTCGAGGTCGACTTTGCCTTTCATTTTTTTCGGGGTCGATCTAATCGACTTACCCCCGCCACTGAAATTGCTGGCGTTGAACCAAACTTCGAAACCTGTATTGGTGCTAGCATTGCAAAGCATTGTGGGTTATGATTTCATTCGATGCAAAGAGCTTTGACTTCCAAATATCTTCCAAAGTCGACTGAAGTATTCCTTTGATATTCTGGCTGTTCTCACATCATCAATATGTGCAATATTTTCGTGGCTCCTACGTATTTCTACCATTTATCAGTGGTGTTAGGCAAGATAGGCAGGTCATTGATATCCATATTCCATCCCTGGTCGGCAATCCTACCGAATACCAAAAACGAACACTTAACCTGACTAAACTCATATCGCCTGCCGAATGATCAGAAACATGTAACTCGGATTACAGGAATTATGAGTCATTCAGTTATGATAATGTATTAACAGATACATTACCTTCATATATTGAGTTCAGTAATTTACCGTTTCTGGTCAATTAACAGCGACTTATATATGCACGTATCTGCCTGCGCGCGCGTATGTGTGTGTGTATGTATGTACGTACGTAAGTATGTATCTATGCATATATGTCTGTCTGTATCCCTCTCTCCTCTGTCTGTCTCTCTCTCACTTTCTACCTCCCTCTCTCTATATATATATATCTGTATGCATTGATACATGTATGTGTGGCTGTAAATGACTAAGCAGGCCGAAATTTCTAAGTCACTGTCAAGAACTATTCGTGTTAATGAATATTATTTACTCTACAAATGTTATTGAGGAATCCTTCCAAATTGTCTTTAAACTCGACACAAAATCATACATACATACATCTGTATATATATATATATATATATATTCCACTATTCCACAATATAAACTCGTGTATATCGTTGGCGATTTTTTCTTCCTCCGTCTTTCCCTTCTTTGGACTTTCTTTGTTTCCGACGAAGAGCTCCGCTCGAAACGTCAAGTTCTCTTTCTTTCCTTTCCCAAGCGTCCAGTAACACAATCTGTATCACGTCCTCGCGTTGTTGTTGTTTTTTTTTTGTTGTTTTTTGTCGTTTATCTTTTTTGAACGAATATATATATATA
>NC_068994.1:6832037-6832472 GCF_001194135.2 Octopus bimaculoides
ATATATATATATATATATATATATATATATATATATATACATATATATGTATGTGTATATAGGTAGAGAGCTAAGGTACTTTTGTTAATGTCGTTGACATTGTTACTTTCCCCATTTTCTATACCACATGCATATGTAGGTACGTACATGTCTGGCTGTATTGTGTGTGTGTGCGTGTATGCGTGTGTGCCCGTGTGTGTGTCTATATATGTGAGTGTGTTTATGTGTGTATGTGTGTGTGTGTGCGTGTGTGTGATTGTAAGAATTGTTTGATTATTCCTGCTGGGAACTGAAGAGTCTAATGGCATCTCATTATTATGTAAGCAGCCGTGTCTCCTGCAGCAAATATGTATATATGCTTGTACATACGTGCACGCATAGACTCTCTCTCTCTCTCTCTCTCTCACACACACACACACACACACACACACACAC
>NC_068994.1:6832482-6833037 GCF_001194135.2 Octopus bimaculoides
AGAGAGAGAGAGAGAGAGAGAGAGAGAGAGAGAGAGAGAGAGAGAGAGAGAGAGAGAAGAATGAGGGAGGGAACGATGTGCGTGAATGACAGTATAAAATTGTAAAACTTAACGAGCGTGCCAAGCAGAAATTGAACTTACATCCTTCGAATTCCAGCCGAATGTTTTACCAATTACTGTACTGTCAGTGCCTTAATTGGTTTACATTTATAGCATACATACATACTTACATATACATACATACTTACATATACATACATAAATGCCTACGTATATACATGCAAGCGTACATGTATTTACCCAGTGAAATATAGTCATGATGCCAGACATTAACCAGATGGAATATAGACAGACGCGTGCGCACACGTACACTTGAAAATACATAAACGAAAAAGCACCCCCCTCTCTTTCTCGATATATATATATATATATATATGTGTGTGTGTGTGTGTGTGTGTGTGTGTGTGCGCGCGTGCGTGTGTGTGTGTGAGTGTGTGTGTATACATATATATAGTTGGGAGAGCGTTAGACTGAAGATCTAAAGGTCCACTGTTC
>NC_068994.1:6834132-6834739 GCF_001194135.2 Octopus bimaculoides
ACTCAACAGGTAAAACTGTTGTAAAAGAAAAAAAATTCTAACATCGGACTACAACAAGTAGTCTTACTAAAAAGCTTCAGATCATCCACGTAGGGCAAATGGTTAATTTTAGCTTTACTATTTCTGAACCGACACCCTTCCTTTGCCTTCCTTATACCAAACTGAGGTGGATTAAAAGAAAAGACAAATGTTAAGGAGGATACCGAGTCTCCTTGGAAAATTCCTCTCTTGATATTAACTTACCTCAAGATTGTATCACCTGAGTAGAGATCTACTTTCCATTTCTTCATGCTAAAGCTTATTAATTCCCGTATATTGTCTGTTATACTGAATGTACTCAAACATTGACTTGCCCATGGGTGTGGGATCATGTCATAAGTTTTTTTGTAATCAATCCATGTTGTTATTAGATTCTTCTTTCTAAATGTAATCTATCCATGCCATTAGATTTTTCTTTCTATGTAATCTATCCATGCTATTATTATTATTATTATTATTATTATTATTATTATTATTATTATTATTATTATTATTATTATTATTATTATTATTACCTGCGCCTTAGCAAAGGCGGAAGTAATGTTTTCAGTCGCGTTTGTCGGTTTGT
>NC_068994.1:6835912-6840341 GCF_001194135.2 Octopus bimaculoides
AGAGAGAGAGAGAGAGAGAGAGAGAGAGAGAGAGAATCTTTGTTATTACGGAAAGAGTTCGAAAAACTATCCAAGTACAATGACCTTAAAATGGAAATATGCAGGAAGCAGGCACGAAAGTTAGAACAGTGCCAATAATAATTGGAGAATTAGATATGATAAAAGAGAACATTAACACAAACACAAACACAAACGCCATTGTAGAGCTCATAAATCTGCATGCAGTCTAAAATAATAACCTTGCTAGACGCAGCTCACTTCCTACGCAAGGTATTTTGAATTCAATTGCTCAACTCACACAGAACATACTCTACACAAACGCAATCCAATAAAAGCAACACAAACACTAACGCACACTCAACACAACCATTACAATATAACACATTCTGCAGAATCGCTACAATATAACACGACCCACACTGTATATACTCTACGCAGTCAACATCAAATGAAACAACACCCATAACACACACTCTACACAATCACAACGATAGATTACTACCGACACAACACATCTGAAGGTGCGTGGCCTAATGGTTAGAGTGTTGTCCTCACAATCGCAAGATCGTGATTTCGATTCCCAGATCGTGCAATGTGTTGTGTTCTTGAACAAAATACGTAATTTCACCAGTCGTTGATTCAGTCCACACAGCTGTAAATGGGACGGGTAACCCTTCAACGGACCGAGCGTCCCGTTCAAGAGAGATGTTGTGATCTCAATTCCTTTACGTCATGGAAACCGGGTTATCGGCCCTGTGAATCGTAGGATTTGAGACAGTAATGTACTTACGCAACACATATTCTACACAATTATCATCCAGTTTTAAAAGACATAACACGGCACACACGAAACATACGCCAGCCGACAAAATAACATGATTCACAATTCCACAACAGACAAACGAAGCAACGAAGTAGCACTAGAAACAACCAAACAACTCTCACAACAATGCAAAACTGAGTCGACATAAAGACCCAATTCTACATCCCTCACCACCACACAAAGAAAATGTTGTACACACACATCTCGGAAATAAGGAGATGCACTCGAATAAAAGATGCTGAGAACGTACTGCTACTACTACTACTACTACTAATAATAATAATAATAATTTCTTACATAGACACAATGTAACAAAGTTTTGGAAAAGAAGAAGTAGATTTTATCGAACACCCAATATTTGATTGGTAGTTAGTATATATTAGAATTCGGAATCGTAAGGTAACCTGTCCGATACTCTAATGATTCTGCTAACTCGATGTGTCTAGCATCTCACCGATTTGAAGATATAAAAACATCTCTCGAAATAATACTTTTATTTTACTAGGATACATACATACAACCATCATTGTACTAGCTACGGCGGTACATATTCTAAAATTGGAACCATACAACCATCATCACCAATAGAAAAAAGAAATCAATTGACGGACAAAAGTTATAAATTTAAACGCTGTCTACAGTTACTTTCAGGCAATTATAAATACTTATATAAAATACAGGCGCCCAGTGTAATTATATTGGAAATAACTAGACCCATAAACATCTTACACCGAGCAATTAATAGTTGATGAAGAAAAAAAAAAAGAATTCATTCATACATAGTAACAGACGACATTGGTTAACGAAGTTAACCAATGAAATCGAGGCTATATAGATACTTCCATAGATATTTTAGTAATACTAATAACAAAGGAAATGATGGTAGAGTTGTTAATAAAATTGATGTCGGTAGTGTTAATAAAAAAAAGTATTATTAAGACTACCATTAAACTTAATAATAATGTCAGTACTGCACGTATTACTGGTACCAGCAATTGTGATATTCTGCTGTGTCATGTTTTATTAGAAGCAAGAGGTCTCGCTTTTTTTTTGTTACTACAGTTCAGCCATATTTCGCAAAGACTGAATAGCAAGTTGGTAATGTATGTATCACGTGCCATCGACTGCTCAAGATCTTACCCAGAATAAGTTAAAGCTAACTCCGACTAATAGCAAGCAGACAGTCTTCTAGGAAATCTCCTCTTGAATAACCAACGTTTGTTAACAGACACCGATAAACAATGTACAAGGGGAAAAAAATAATAGCAAAATAAAAATCTGAACATTTCAATACCCAATGACATAGGCAAGGTAACCGATTTCTATGAGTTTGCGCATTATTCATACAAGAAAATGATGCGGGTTAAATAAATAATGTAACGTTACAAAAAGACAGAACCCACCAACATAGACTAATAGAAGGGTTAATTAAAGTATACAATAGATATTCTACGAAGCAAAGTAAATGAAATAAACCAGATGGCAGTGAATAAGACTTCCAAAAACAGACTCGTTAAGCGGGTCAGACAAACATATTTAGCGGTATTTCTTCCGGCTCTTTACGTTTTGGGTTCAAATTCCGCCGAAGTCGACTACATATTTCATCTTTACAGAATCGATAAAATAAAACACCAGCCAAGTACTGGGGGTCGATGCTATCGACTAGCACCCATACCCAACAAAATTTCAGGCCTCGTGGTTATAGTAGAAACAATTATAGGCTCATCTGAAATCGTCTGTCTCCATCTTCGGAGCAGACGAAAGAAATTAGCATCTAGCTACTTATAAAAAAATGTATTAACCGTAATGCCTACCACTTCATAAGATTATAGAGATGACTAAAGTGTAAATATTTACTCATTAGTAGTTATAGGTGTTCATGTCAACAATTAAAATGTATCCTCTTCGCTGCTGAACTTCTATTTTAATGACTTCCGCTTGTCATTAATGCCACTTGGAATATAAATCACATAGATTGTTATCTTGATTCTCGTATAGAGCTTACTGGATATTTCACACACATACAGGTACACGTATGCATACACGTGCACACACATACACATGCACACCTAGGTATGTTGAATCATATGCGAATACCAGCATATATGCATATCTACGTCAAACAAGCTAACGAGAGAGCCTCCAAAGAGTCTTACGACCTGCTAGAAATAGCAGCTAAATCTACTTCAAATTATATCACACCATATTACGATGGGTAATATAATCATGATAATACTATACATACGGGATAATATAATCTATAATCATAGGTATGCTATATTTGAATATGAGATGGCATGGTCTCGATTGGAACGTCTTTGATCATAATCCTGAGCTGATCAAGGGCTGGGGCTATCTGAGCTGACCTAGGGCTATACAACGGCAATAACATTGGACAGTGTAGTTCCAGATATATCATGTCCGAATAAAAACGGTGCGACCGTCACGGCTGAGATGTCTTTTCCATCAAGGCTGATCTGGAAGTGAAACCTAAGGATTTTAATACTGGACAATGTAGTCTTAGACGGCCCACGTCTGAATAAACCGATGCGATGGTCACGCTTGGAACAATTTTGATCCATACGATAGATCAATCAGCATTGCCACGGAGCTAAATACCACCAACAATAACGTGTTTACGTCGAACGTGTCGTCGTTCGATTTGCTAGAAATAACATCCAAATCTTTTTCAGACCATATCTTATGAGTGTAACGATAAGGCGGGTTGGTCACAACGAGAAAGCCTTTGATAATAGGTCTGCTCGATCAAAACTAGCCGAGTGGACAGGGGCAGCGTGAATTGAAGTGTTCGCCCAGTTTGAGAATTGAAACCACGATGTTGCAATCGTGTGTGTAGCGCTCTAACAACTAGGGTACACGCCCTCATACGTATGAATAAATACAGACATATAAACACACACACACACACACACACACACACACACACACACACACACACACACACACACACACACACACGTACACACACGTATGCGCACATGCAGGAACGCACACACACGCACACGTTCACACACGCACACGTTCACACACGCACACGTTCACACACACATACGTAGCAATTAAAAGCTGCCCACAAAACCCTTATGCTTGAAATCGAGACCTAATTTCACAGCAAGACTAAATTGCTTATGAACATATAGTAGCTCAGTGTGAATATTTATTCGAAACGTTTCGCACGTCACATTCGCAGTATTTTCCCAGTCGAAGGCGGTGCATTTTTATTGGTTTAAACTGCGATGGTTAAAACAACTAAAAAAAATCTATTCTGGAGATTTAAGAAGAAGAAAAAAGGGCTGGGGAAATGCTGTTGTTACTTTAGGGGGCCTAATCGTAATTAAAGTAGGGTCTGGAAAGAATTAGCTAAGGTTTATTACCTAGAATGTTATAATGTTTGTGCGTGAATGAGCGTAGATGGAGAGGGAAGAAAAGGGAGATAAACATAAAACTTGGCCGCGTTACGTAGGCAGACATGCTGAAAGATTGATTGGGGAACAGATGTATTGACAGAGCGGCAGGCAGATAGACAGACAAATAGACACACACACACACACACACAGATAGATAGATAGATAGAGAGAGAGAGAG
>NC_068994.1:6840354-6841348 GCF_001194135.2 Octopus bimaculoides
GAGAGAGAGAGAGAGAGAGAGAGAGAGAGAGAGAGGCAGACAACTAGACATCGAGATAAAATTACACGAATATGTGTGTTCCGTACTTATAAATACAAATGACTATGCATCAACGAATATGTTTTTATTCTTCCAGTCCCTTCTTACATAAACAGTGACACACACACACACACACACACACACACACACGCACACGTAAGTTGTTATGTAAAAATAAATATCGTATAGGAGTTGCCTTTACGACAAAAACATTTAGCGATAGCTTGTTTCTCATTTTAGCCACATCCCTTCCTAAAGCTTGGGTTTCTGCCTCAAAGAGTTACATCATCCTTGAAGAGGTGCCACATAGTTCGTTCGTGGCCAACATGTAAACTCGTCCTGCACTAAAGTACATGCAGCACACCCGTCTGAGGCAGAGCCTACCCCTAAATCTATCTCTTACACAAATTACGTATATATTTGAGACAGATGTGTGAAAAAAAAAAGAAAGGAAAAGAAAAATGGAGATAAAGTCATTTATCTGATCAGCCAGGCATGGAGAAAGAGGTTTAGATAGTGAAGAAAATATTGCAATCTTAGAAAGTGTTGTCTCTGTATCTTAAACGATAAGACGTTAAATATTGGTGTGTACTTTAAAAAAAAATTTATCGTTTATCTTTATGTCTTTATTTGTTTCAGCCATTGGATTGCGGCCATGCTGGGGTTCCGCCTTAAAGGGTTTAGTCGAACAAATTGCTCCTAGTAACTATTTTGGGAGAGGGGGCTGGTACATATTGTATCAGTTTCTTTTGCCTAGCCGCTAAGTTACAGGGACGTAGACAAACAAATAAGTAGCAGTTGAGCACTGGGGATCGATGTAGTCGACAAACCGGCTTGTCCCCTATCCCGAAATTGCTGGCCTTGTAACAAAAATTAAAACTAATATTTTAATCGACCGTTGTCTGTTCCTTTTTTTTTTTTTTGGCACGGGAGGGGATAAGTCAGTTCATTGACC
>NC_068994.1:6842464-6844553 GCF_001194135.2 Octopus bimaculoides
AATAATAATAATAAAAAGACAAAAGAATGAAAAAAAAACCCTCATTTCCTACTGACTCTCATTCCTAAGCTTAAAGGACTTAACGTCTGCCAACAATTTGAAAAGATTGCTTTGCTGTTACTGTTACTGTTGCTGCTATTGTTTAGCCCTAGGTCAGCCCTAATCAAGTAGACCAACGATCAAAGGCGTTCCAGCCGTGACGATGCTACCTTTTCAGAGATATCAGACTCCGTTATCTAATATGTCTTCTTTCTCTCGTTCTCTTTTTCTTGAAAAAAAAACCTAAGATCCTGGAATGTTATTTGAAAAAGATTTAGTTGCTATTTCTAGCCGTTTCACGTTTTCACTTGGCTCGTTGTCTTGTTGTTGCTGTAGTGATTGTGGTGGTTGAGGTTATGGTGGTGGTGGTGGCGATGATGATGGTAGTTATGGTGGTATAGTGGTTGAGAGAGTGGTGGTGGTGGGGATGATAGTTGCTGGCGGTGGAAAATATGCATTTGTCATTACGGTTGAGTATGCCCTTGCTGTTGTTGTTGTTGTTGTTGTTGTTGTTGTTGTTGTTGTTGTTGTTTGTGTTGATGATAATGATGACGATGACGATGACGATAAGTACGACGCCATCGACGGCAATGCTGCTGCCGCTGCCGCTGCTGCTGCTGATGATGATGATGAATATGGTGGTAATGATGGGGATGATGGTAATAGTGCTGGTGATGCTGGTGGTGGTGGTGGTGACGACGGCTGCGACGACGACGACGACGACGACGAAAATCATTATGATGCTGACGACGACAATGACTATAACGTCGACGAAGGCGATGGTGATGATCATGATGATGGTGACGATGATGATGACGACGACGACGACGAAGACGAAAACGAAGACAACGACGATGATGATGGTGCTGATAATGATGATGGCGACGATGAGAACGAAGCAACTAAAAATTATTTAAAAAAATGATAACAAGATACATCGGCAAAAGAAGCGACAAGTTCCTGCATAGTTGCCATCTACCATATTCCACATATGTAAGGTACTATTAACCCCAAGGTTATGATAGAAGACACTCACTTATGTTTTCACGTAGCAGGATTGAACGCGGTACTACTTGGTTAAGTAACAAATTTCTTAACCATACAGTCATGTTGTTGTTGTTGTTGATGGCACTACGTCGCTTACGACGTCGAGGGTTCCAGTTGATCCGATCAACGGAACAGCCTGCTCGTGAAATTAACGTGCAAGTGGCTGAGCACTCCACAGACACGTGTACCCTTAACGTAGTTCTCGGGGAGATTCAGCGTGACACAGAGTGTGACAAGGCTGGCCCTTTGAATTAAAGGCACAACCGAAACAGGAAGTAAGAGTGAAAGAGTACAGCAGGGTTCGACACCATCCCCTGCCAGAGCCTCGTGGAGCTTTAGGTGTTTTCGCTCAATAAACACTCACAACGCCCGGTCTGGGAATCGAAACTGCGATCCTATGACCGCGAGTCCGCTGCCCTAACGACTGGGCCTATGCGCCTCCACCATACAGTCATATCAGCTGTTCAAATCTCATCTCATCTAGGTCAGTATAACCTTTTTTATTCTCACGTGTCTTTAAAAGTAAGCAAAGTATTAAATAGACGTAATATAAAGACCAGGGAGGATGGCTTTTGTGGTGTGAATTAGTGTAGATATACCTTGACGTTAGATGGAGCAGTTTGTTGGTTTTCGGTTTCTCGGTGTCGAGTTCTTGTTCTGCAAGAGAGACCCGTAAAAAACAGAATACCTGTGTATATTTCCATCCGGCATGTGTTTGGTGTTCGTTACACACAATTACACTCATGAGAAATGCTCGATGTCAATTAACCGGATCTAGGATGGAACGTATAGACTTCTCATATGTGCGTATGCATATATTCGTGTGGGAAAATGAGACAGGCTCAAAGTGAACGAAGGAAAGAAAGAGAGATATACCGACTCGGAATCTACGCTAACGGGCTAAAAACCAGGGAACGAAGACTGATGAATCCCTATGTGGTCACTCCAGGTTTTAGAAATGGTAGACAATGGTATATATATATATATATATATATATATATAT
>NC_068994.1:6851351-6851931 GCF_001194135.2 Octopus bimaculoides
GTGAGCCAAGAATAACGAAAAGGCAGTTTGCCAACGGGAGTTTTTAAAGAATTGTGTTATGAAGGCGAAAATATGAGAGAGAGAGAGAGAGAGATGGAGAGAGAGAGAGAGAGAGAGAGAGGAGGGGTGAGAGAGCGGAGGGGGTGGGGGTGGTATCTGATTTCTTTCATGGTTGCATGCATATACATATGTGAAAATGTGTGAATATATGTATGTGCATATACGCGTACACACACACACAGGCATACGTGACCCGGGGCTAAACAACAACGTTATCATTGCTGCTGCTGCTGCTGCTGCTGCTGTTGCTACTACTACTACTACTACTACTACTACTACTACTACTACTACTATACATGTATATGTTTGTGTTTATATGTCTGTGCATGTACCTGTATGTGTGTGTGTGTGTTGGAGCTTGTGACTATATACGCACGCACATAACATATGTGTATATGTGTGTATGCATATATATTTGTTCGTCGGTACCTCATTTTCTCTATGACTGCCTATTATACACGCGCACACACACACACATTCACACACGCGCGAGCAATATATATATATATATATATATATA
>NC_068994.1:6851941-6854978 GCF_001194135.2 Octopus bimaculoides
GTATGTATCTCTCTCTCTCTCTTTCACACACACACACACATACACAGACACACACACACACATACACACACACACACACACACACACACACACACAGTCGTATGAGTACAGCAGGAACGAAAGAATACTCAAACACGAGTCAAAGTTTAAAATTATGGCAAAGACAGTCAGTGAATTCATTCCATCGTTACTCAGTTTCCTGTTGTCACACATGCAACGAATGGAGTTGTGATTCTTCAGACGACAATGCAGAAGATAGCAGACGACACCATGTCCATTGGTGTATACCTGTGAGCTCGGTTCTCATTGGAGAAATCTGGTCATATGATCGGACATGTTATCGTTTGCAAAGCCATTGGTCTTGAACGGTATTTTTAAAGGCGAACAACCAACATTAAGGCCAGCATAAGTCATTACGCTGCAAAGTTGGGACAATGTTTTAGAACTGATTTCAATGAGCTGTATTATCCAGGTAAACGGGAATTTTGGAAATAAGATGAAATAAGATGTCTTGCTCAAGAACACAACACACAGCCTGGTCCGAGAATCGAGCTCACTACCTCCTGATTGTGAGCCCGACGCTCTGACCAGAGCCATGCGCCTTCAATTTTGTAACATTAACAGAGAACTTAATAAAAATGAGAAATCAGATACAAAGAAATAATGATACATACACACACACATGGATATATGTCGAAAATATGATGATATACGTTAGGCAGCTGATGATGAAAGCATATGTCTGATGTGCTTGTTGTCTGTGGACCTTTAATATCTTGTGTTCCCGTCGTTCTAAGAAGTACTTCATTCTCGTAGGGCTGAATTTGTTAAGGGGTTCTTGGTTTCGTTATTCATGGAGGTTTTACTGTTTGTATTACACTACACTTTGATATATCGAGGTCGTCCCTCGTAGGGATTTAAATTCTGGCTGAGATATTACTTATTTAAGTGTTTCAAGTTTAGAGAAGCTTTGTTGCACACACACACATCTACATACATACGCACGCGCGTGCGTGTGTGCGGGAAACCAACGACTCTGAGTTATTGTTTCAATGCTCAGTTTATTTCCCTCAGCTACTTAAACATCTCCTGGCCTTTGTGTAACAATAACCATCGCATATCCTTTCTGTCGCATGTCTGTTTGATCGGAGCTGACCATGGACTAAAAACAACAACAACAGCAACAACAACGAAGATAAATGTGAGCAGGTGAATTCATATTCATACAGAGCATTTACATTGTTTGTTTGTGTTATCGTTGGCTGTTATATCAACATGGTCTACAAATTAACCCAAACATCCGAGATGATGTTTATCAAATGCTTCAGAAAGAGAGTGTCTCGACGATTTTAGAACACAGCAATACGCCACCTGTTGGCGGCTTGGCGCGTAAGCCAACCCCAAAATAAAGGTTCGTACATTCAGTTCCAGTCCAGATCGGGTACCATACGGATAAAGAGATTTGCACCTCATGACAACGGTAAAACTTGGTAGAGTTGTGTTTCACTCAAGAAAAATGAAAGAAAAAAAAAACAATGCCATGAAAAGACGGGGAGTAAACAAGCAACAAAATATTTACATCTCCCGTCAATACCAATGATAGCTGATCACAAACATCTGTACGAATACAAGCCATATAAGGGTGTGTGTTTGTGTGTGTGTGTGTGTGTGAGTATGCAGGTGCTACCACACGTTCTGAGAGTGATATGTACTTTCACACACACACATATTGGTAGGTGATAGATAATATATATATATATATATATATATATATATATGTGTGTGTGTGTGTGTGTGTGTGTGTGTGTGTGTGTGTGTGTGTGTGTGTGTGTGTGTGTGTGTGTGTGCGTGTGTGTGTGTGTGTGTGTGTATTTTCTCAAGATATCATCAGTTGGTTTAAGAAAAGACCTTCGAAAGGCAGGTTTTCCTTATTAGACAAGGAGACTGATTTCGGCAGTTGACTTCGGTAATGTCAGTGTAGATGTTTGCATTTTCCACTTGTTGGCGTTTTCACTGTGTGCAATGTTGTCTAGGCAAGAGTAGCTAACACTAACATTATGCACATTTAAAAACGTGTGGTATTAATGTGTATTAGGTAACTGTTGCCTAATGAGGGTTAAAAGGTTTCTGACAATATTCTTGTTGAACAGAGGATTGCACCAGTTTATTTTCCTCTTCCTAACTATTTTGGAGGGTTTAGGCTATAGAAACATCCATGCAAAAAATTTCTCACGAAAGTCACGCCTTGTAAACGTCTTCTTGCCATGGGGTACAGCTCTGATAACGATATCGCTATCTGAGGATAAATCGGAGATTCATCTACTGATTAAGGCTACAAAGTTTCTAGTTTTAGCTGTAGGAGGGTTGTTAGAATACCAATGAATACATGCGGTCTTTACATCAGTTTTTTTTTTTTATAAAGGTAGTACTAGCTTGTGATGACATGCCTTGCATACTTCCCTTTCTATATACAAAATAAATTAACTAAGTCCCAAGTGAGAACGAAAGAAAATTCAAACAAATAACCAGTCATAATACGCTTACTATATGCACGAAGATAATTGTGATAGGTTCACCGAAAAAAAGTTAAGAGATGAACATGAGTGGGAATGGTGGATGTGACCTGTACTGTTGTCTTACACTTGTTTCGGACGTAACTATGCAGAGTGGCTGGGAGGGTTGAAACTATGACTAAAAAAATAAGTCAGTCTGTCCGTAAGTAATTTAACTCAATAGTTGAAGATATATATTATATATATATATATAAAGTGTCGTTCAAAATAGAGTTAACTCGAATTTTGGAGTAACTATGAAAATCTCAGCTTTAAAATGCTATTATCATTAACTTCACGTAATGTACTGGGTAATTTTTCGTCAAGTGCATTTGTACACATACACACACACACACACACACACAAATACATGTATGTATGTATCTAATTTTCTATCTATCTATCTATCTATCTATCTATCTATCTATCTATCTATCTATCTATCTATCTATCTATACATACATACATACATACATACATACATA
>NC_068994.1:6856466-6856846 GCF_001194135.2 Octopus bimaculoides
ATATATATATATATATATATATATATATATATATATATATACATATGTATATATACATATGTATATATATAAGCATATGTATATATACATACATACATACATATATATATATATACACATATATACATGTATATGTATAAATGAATCACACACACACACACATACACGTATATTTGTATATCTATCTATATATATACACACACAAACATATATGTATGTATGTATATCTATAATGTATATATGTATATATAAAATAAAACTGTGCCTACGTGATAGTGTGGCATGTGTATGTATGTGTGTTTTTGTTTGTTTGTTTGCTTGTGTGTGAGTGTGTATGTGCGCGCGCGCACACACACACATAGAGGATTATACGAAAGCGA
>NC_068994.1:6857506-6858529 GCF_001194135.2 Octopus bimaculoides
AGTGTGTATGTGCGCGCGCGCACACACACACATAGAGGATTATACGAAAGCGATAAGAAAAGAACAGGAATGCCTCTGGGAAGGGGATCGAGGAAGAGAGCGGAATTGCCCAATTTAGCAATTCTCTCAGAATAAACATCTCCAAAAAGAAAATATATTGAAAACAATAACAAAAACGAAAATCATAGAATAAACAAAAAAAACAAAAAAACAACAACAAATATTTAAGGAGAGGCAAAGAATAGAAGAATAGAAGAATAGAAGAAACACACGCTAGTACGCACACATATATATATTCATATGTGTGTGTGTATGTGTACGTGGTCTGATCAATAAGTATCCGGACTGTTGCAATAGTAACGAGCCAAAGCACGCAGAGTGAAGCCGTTTGGCAACAGTCCGGATACTTATTGATCATACCACGTACACATACACACACACATACAAACACATATACACACTCACCCAATACGCAAGCACACACACACACATATATAAACGTATAATCACATATGTCTATGTATGTATGTATGTATGCCGTGGCGCTCCGTCGGTTACGACGACGAGGGTTCCAGTTGATCCGATCAACGGAACAGCCTGCTCGTGAAATTAACGTGCAAGTGGCTGAGCACTCCACAGACACGTGTACCCTTAACGTAGTTCTCGGGTAGATTCAGTGTGACACAGAGTGTGACAAGGCTGGTCCCTTTGAATTACAGACACAACAGAAACAGGAAGAAAGAGTGAGAGAAATTTGTGGTGAAAGAGTACAGCAGGGTTCGCCACCATCCCCTGCCGGAACCTCGTAGAGCTGTAGGTGTTTTCGCTCAATAAACACACACACCGCTTGATCTGGGGATCGAAACCGCGATCCTACGACCGCAAGTCCGCTGCCCTAACCACTGGGCTATTGCGCCTCCACTGTATGTATGTATGTATGTATGTAAGTATGTATATATTAGGATGAAAAAAGGCGCCGAGCTGGCAGAAACGTTAGCACGCTGGGCGAAAAGCTTAGCGGTA
>NC_068994.1:6859731-6866036 GCF_001194135.2 Octopus bimaculoides
GCAGCAGCAGCAATAGCAGAGGCATCATCATCATCGTCATCGCCATCGTCATGATCATCATCATCATCATCGTCATCGTCATCATCATCATCATCATCATCCTCGTCGTCATCATCATCATCATCGTCATCATCATCATCGTCATCATCATCATCATCATCATCATCATAAGCAGCAGCAGTAGCAGAGGCATCATCATCATCATCATCATCGTCGTCGTCGTCATCGTCATCATCATCATCACAAGCAGTAGTAGCAGCAGCAACAACATCATCATCATCATTGTCGTCGTCGTCGTCATTGTCGTCGTCGTCATCATCAGCACAACCAAAGTAGAATACCCACGATTGCTATTCTATATTAGATTACGGCGGAGCTTTGCCATGATGTAATCTAAGAATGCGTTAATAAAATGCTACCGAAACAGCTGTTGTGAATTTGAACCTTACTTGTCTTATCTATCTATCTATCTATCTATCTTCACACACACACACACACACACAAACACACACATATACACACACAAACACACACACACACACACACACATATATATATATATACACACACTCACACATACCAAGATGCGCAGACACTCAAATATATCAACATCACAGTCTACTTTCAAGCTTCATGGCTTGAAACGTCTTAACTATTTTATGTGTTGGTTGTCAAAGAGCTATTTAGACGTTGATGAGTTCTCGAACGAAATAAAATGTTTTTGTCGAACTCAATCTTTTAATAAAACCTTCACACACACATACACACACACACATTCGCAGACGCGCGTATATATACGTACATATATATACATACATAGACACACATCCGCATAAAATTTGTACGTCTTCTACTTGAAACATCTTAACTTTGATATGCAGCTTGTCAAATCTACGCGTGTTTCTAAATAGAAATAACTTGTAATAACAGAGAATGGTTCAGCGGATAACGATGGTGTTGGTAGTAGTTGTGGTGGTGGTGTTTGTACTGGTGTGTTGGTGTCATTGGTAATATCGGTGTCAGTGAAAGGCGGTGAGCTGGCAGAAGCATTAGCACGCCAGGCGAAATGCTTAGTGGTATTTCGTCTGTCTTTACGTTCTGAGTTCAAATTCCACCGAGGTCGACTTTGCCTTTCATCTTTTCGGGGTCGATAAATTAAGTACCATTTGAGCATTGGGGGGTTGATGTAATCGACCAGCTTCATCCACCAAAATTTCAGGACTTGTGCCTATAGACATAACCGATGAAATCGCTAACAAGTTAGTGCTCTGGCAACGAATGGAAGGCAGAACCAGGAAAGGAAGGAGGAAGATGACCTATATCGACAACCTGCTGGAGGATACTCGTATGGAAGGGATACAGGAGCTGAGGACTATTATGGAAGATCGAGACGAATGGGGAAAACGTCTTGGGGCGTCCTGAGAAACGACATAGACAGAGCTAGATGGAATTCTACTTGGGACTGGAATAATAGAATGATTGCATTACAGAATATAATTCTCAACCGTCCTTAACCTCTGATCAAAAACCACCGGCGCATATAGTCATCATAGATGTATTGGGCCTGAAGCCCAGTTAGATCTCCGTCGGAGCTAGCTTTAAAGTCCGCACGAGTACTAACTTTTAAGCTAGTATATAATATGTGTGCGTGATTTTGTGTATATGTACTCGACAGGCTTCCGCATAGTTTCCTCAAACAAATTCACTCACAAGGCACTAATTGGCCCGGAGCTATAGTAGAAAAAGACGGCACTTGCCCAAGGTGCAGCGCAAAGAGACCGAACCGTAAACCACGTGGATGCAAAGAGAACTTCTTAACCACACAGCCATGCCTGCGCCTCTTCAAAAGGAAACGTTCACAGGGGTCGCCCCAACCCGTCTTCTGGATCCTGCAAAGGGGTCATGGCGCTGGCCAATGAAGGAACAATTCTCAACACACATTCATTAGTTGAAACAGATTTTTGATGGTTTAATCCGTTTTTAGACGGCTTCCTCCGTTTTAATAAGCGTTTTAATAAGCTTACCCGTTCAGTATGTTGTCTTGTTTTGCAATCATTTACAGACGCTGTTTATCTTGGCCAGATTCCATTCTCCAAAGAATGTGTCCTCTCAAAAAAAAATTCGTAACTAGAACGAAACCTTTTCTCTCTTTCTATTTTGATTCTTTCTTCCTCTTTTTTCTTTTTCTTTCCTCCTCCTCCTTCTTTCCTTCCTTCCCCACTTCCGCCATTCCTTCTTTCTTTTCCTTTCTTTCTTTACCTTTCTTCCTTCATCTTTCTCTTTTGTCTTTCTTTCTTTTTGCTTCCTTTCTTCTTTTTTCCTTTCTTCTTTCTTTCTCTTCCTTTCTCTTTCTTTCTTTCTTCCTTTCTTGCTTTTTGCTTCCTTCTTTCTTTCACGCCTTCATTTTCCTTCCTTCTTTCTTTCTCTTCCTTCCCTCTTTCCTTCCTGTCTTTCTTTCTTTCCTTTTTATCTTCTGTCTGTCCTTTTCCTTTCTTTTTATTATCTCTCTGTCTGTCCTCTGTCTTCTTTCTTTCTTTCTTTACTTCTCTCTCTCCCTCTTTCTTTCTTTCTTGACTTCTTTCTTTCATGCTTTTCTTCATTCTTCCCTCTCTGTCTTCCTTCTTTCCTTCTTTCCTTTCTTTTTTATTATCTCTCTCTCTGTCCCTTTCCTTTCTTTCTTTTTTCTTTCCTTCTCTCTCCCCGTTCTTTCTTTCTTTCTTTCATGCTTTTCTTCCTTCTTTCTCTCTGTCTTCCTTCTTTCCTTCCTTCCTTCTTTCTCCTTTCTTCTTTCTCTCTTACTCTTTCTTTTTCGCCTTCTTTCTTCTCCTTCATTTCATGTCTAAAAGAGATTCTGTCAAATATCTCGAAGACACTAAACGTTACAGGTAAACCTACCGCTTCTATTTATATCGTACAATTTGAGTTTTCTTTAGCACAAATAACAAAAGATTTATTGCGAATATAATACGGGATTGCAGGAATGTTGTCTCTTTGAAATATAAATATTTAATATACACACACATGCATACATACATACATAAATGGAGACATATATACCGATCACCTTGGGAAACATAGATGTTTTGATCAACATCCTTAAACAAACCCTATTCAGAGACCTTTTGAGCAGGATGGGCTACTCGACCTGAAGAAAATTCTAACTGGGCCACACCTGCATGGCTGCTGCATGGCTCATGCACGGTTTGCGTGAAATGAGCATAATTTCATATATATATATATCAAATGAAATTATTGTATACAGTGCCCAGGTGCACTACAACTTGTCAAAAGTGCGTATAAAGCATATACATATTGTACAAATGTCTGGAAAGTGAACAGTGTATGAGTCAGATACATGCTTGTGTGTGTATGGAGGGGAGAAAATCAGGTGTAGTGTTGGCGAATCTCAGGAAGCATGGGAGTTTTGAAGGATGCAGTGCTCCGACAGCTAACAATTGATGCCGGCAGTTTGTTCCATACTTCAATAACTCTTAGCGTGAAAAAGTGTTTCCGAAAGTCATGGGAGCTGGGCTGTTTTCTGACTTTGTAAACATGTCCATGGGTGTTAGACAGGTAGGCGATCCAAACATGAACAAGCAAGAAAAAAACAACAACGCGAGGACGGGGAATAAGTACTGTGTTACTGGACGCCCAGGAAAGGAAAGAAAAGAAAGAGGATTTCACGTTTCGAGCGGAGCTCTTCATCAGAAATATAGAAAAAGTCCAAAGAAGGGAAGACAGAGAAAGAAAATCGCCAACGATACACATGCGGTCATGTACGTACACCCTTCTGCTTACCTTATAGTAAGTATGTATCTAAATTTTATACGACCCTTACTCTGTCTTTTATTCCCCCTCTCATTTTTCTTGCTCCCCCTCTCTCACATTTCTCAGACTTAGGGTATCCAGCTTTACATTACCGAGCGTGTTCTTCCTACATTTTTAAAGACAACAACGCATGTCACATGAGGCAATTTGGATGCTATTTCTTGCAACAAAAGCGAACGTTGGCGTAGTTACTGTTATGGTTACGGTTCGACTCCTCTTTCTCCTCCCTCCTATACCGAAGCCCCCCCTCTCTCTCTCTTACCATATTTCTTATTCTTACCTGACAGTTACATATAAAGGTTCTTCCCCTCTTAATATGTTTAAAAAAAGAAAATCTTCATTATTCTATCTGTCAATCTTAATTGCAGAAGAGTGAGGTGACCTACGTCTATGTATCTGATAAGACCTACCACATAATGAAAGATATTGCAAAAAATAGTTAATCTTGATATCCAACAAAGTATTAAAGGATGGGGGTAATATTTACAAGCGCTTATCTCCTTAGTATCCTCCCAAGACACTGTATGCCTGTGAGCAACTACAGAGGAATGTAAATAATTTCATTTGCCAAAATATCGACTTACGGCATTCTCTCCTTCTACCGTCCATCATTGTCAAACGATCCTTCTCTAAGTTTCTAAATAGGTTTACTTAATATTTGTTAAATTTTAACACGTTTAACGAAGTGGATATTTAAAAGGCGTTTGGTATGTAGTTAGTGTGCTTAAAGCGTGGGACTCACGATCGTGAGAACGGGGGTTCGACTCAGGGACTGGGCGGCAGATGTGTTGTATCCCTGGGGAAGTTATTTCATTTTATGTTGCTCAGCTGAAAATTTACCTGCGTCTATTGCGGGGTGGCACCGCACAAACCAATAACTCCAAATCCTGAAAATACAAAATGTTAACGGTCCTTGATGGTTACGGCACACTGGATGATGAATGAATGTTCATAAAGATGGCTAGATAAGCTAAATCATAAAAAGTGTTGCCCTGCAACGAAACATTAGTATCATCAAGCTCACAGGCCTCGGAGGGGTTGCGATCATTGTCTCTGAGGACTGTCCTTCATTGGACCGAATAGCGGAGGGTGCCAGATCTTGCCTGTACAAGGTGTGGTGAAAAGAAAGAGTTCGCGATGTACTCTGGTTCATCCTAGCCATGGATTCTTACTCGTATGTTGGTGTATTTACGTCCCCTTAACCTAGCGGTTCGGCATAAGAGACCGATAGGATAAGTACTAGGCTTACAAAGAATAAGTCCAGGGGTCGATTTGCTCGACTAAAGACGGTGCTCCAGCATGGCCACAGTCAAATGACTGAAACAAGTAAAAATAAAAATATGTATATGTTTATAATACTCACGCACACACACACATACAATGCATATGGGGGCAGATATGCATCCACTTACATCCGTGGGAAGGAATGCGTTTGAATGCATATTCGAGACTACGTACGTCTTTATGGTATATGTGATTAGGTCATTGTATATGAAATTCATATTAAATGCTTACTACAAATATGTTTAAAATGTATTTAGTCTTGCTGAGCAAAGAAACCTAATGCTGGATTGTTGCTCTACGGCTCACCAAATATAATATCTTACGATATTACTAGTTTACAACACGGCGAGATATTTTAAACATATTGATGTCTTACGTAAACATTGTGTATG
This sequence comes from Octopus bimaculoides, assembly GCF_001194135.2. Lineage (NCBI taxonomy): Eukaryota > Metazoa > Mollusca > Cephalopoda > Octopoda > Octopodidae > Octopus > Octopus bimaculoides. Next base: position 6,865,236 of record NC_068994.1, read on the forward strand.
TTTTCCCATACAAATTAGCAAACACGGTTTGATAAGTATACAATTTGTATGAATGTACGAATATATATATATATATTGTGTGTGTGTGTGTGTGTGCGTGTGTGTGTGTGTACACACACACGTGTATACTTGTGTGTATGTATCTTCCAGTTTAATTCTCAAATTTCTCATCTATAGAGGAAGTGCCGGTTTCTAACCCGGAAGCAAAGCTCTCTCTTGGAATTTATACAATATCAACTAGGCACTAAATTATGTATGCGAACATTGATACTCTTAAAACATCTCGCCGTGTTGTAAAGTAATAATATTGTTAAGATACTACCTATCCAAATACATTTGGTGAGCCATAGAGCAACAATCAAGCGTTAAGTTTCATGGCGCAGAAGATTAAATACATTTTAAACATATTTGTTAGAAATACTATTGATGCTCTCACAAAGATATTTAATCACATTTGTCACGAACGTAGATGTGGCTGTGCGGTAAGTAGCTTGCTTACCAACCACATGGTTCCGGGTTCTGTTCCATTGCGTGGCACCTTGGTCAAGTGTCTTCTACTATAGCCTCGGGCCGACCAAAGCCTTGTGAGTGGATTTGGTAGACGGAAAACTGAAAGAAGCCCGTCGTATATATGTATATATGTATATGTGTGTGTTTGTCCCCCCAAAATCGCTTGACAACCGATGCTGGTGTGTTTACGTCCCCGTAACTTAGCGATTCGGCAAAAGAGACCGATAGAATAAGTACTAGGCTTACAAAGAATAAGTCCTGGGGTCGATTTGCTCGACTAAAGGCGGTGCT
>NC_068994.1:6867218-6868259 GCF_001194135.2 Octopus bimaculoides
CACGCGGACATATACATTGGCAAACATACACAATATATTTATATTTGTGCATGTTTGTGCATGTTTGTGTGTGTGTGTGTATGTGTGTGTGTGTGTATATATATATGTGTGTATGTCAGTATTTATATATATACATAGAGAAAGAGGAGTGGGGGCTGGAAGTTGTGTATCGGGGTATTTAGCTAATTTTACTTTGATGCTCCCCATATCAGCCACGCTCAACATTGCGGTGGTGAGTGAGGATGGTATGGAAAGCTTCAAAATAAAATTAGCTCAAGATAATAATATTTATATATGTATGCATCTTTGTATATAATAATAATAATAATAATAATAATAATAATAATAATAATAATACATATGGACAAAAGTCATACTATTTAAGGCTTTATAGAACAGACACGCGTTTCAGGAACATACCGCAGTAATTGCATAACAGTTGTAGACATATGCAATCTTGCACTTTACCTCGTCAGTGTTTCATATAGGTAAATAGTTGTGTAGATAGATATACATTCATATATAAGACAATCTTTATCCAAAATGCCATAAAGCTCAAACGCCTCAACCCTTCCTAAGCCCAAATTTCTGTTCAAAAATCTTTATTCATTATCTAGGTTGCTTAATACCATATAATAAACTGCTAACGAAATTGGTAATTATACATTTTACGTTCATTAACTTGAAACGGCTTCTAACTGCGGGATAATTCAGCTTAAACCGTCCAAAGGGGTAAGTTCGAAGGGAATAAAACATAACATTTACCATATTTGATACCGGACTACGGTTTCGAACGTTAATTAACAAATAGAATAACTTGCTAAGCGAAGTTCTCATCAGCGTGTACGCCAAAGATTAACATATAATTATGAGGCAAAATAGCGCATGTCACATCTTTATATATTTTACAAATCCATCGCGCAATGTTTAAATGTACACTAATTTTATATGAATAATATATAGTCTATCGACTATTTTCTGCACGCTAGGCCCTGCATATTTTTCCTATATATATATATATTTCCTATATATATATATATA
>NC_068994.1:6868528-6869605 GCF_001194135.2 Octopus bimaculoides
GAGGTTGTATGATACACCCCCAAAACAAATACAAATTAAAATGAAAGTCGTTAAGAGTTCATACAAATAAAAAATTATAATTAAAAAAGTAACATCTTAAACTATACATATATACAACAGGCTTCTTTCAGTTTCCGTCTACTGAATCCACTGCTAAGACTTTGATCGGCCCGTTTCTATAGTAGAAGACAATTGCCCAAGAAGCATATGGTTGGGAATCAAGCTTCCTACCACAAAACCATGCCTACGCCCACGCTACACAGCCACGCCTATAACACACACGCATATATATACATACACACATTCGAATATACATACACAAATACGTATGCACACATACACACAGGCATAAACTTTCACAAGAGGTTACTGCGACAACGAAGCTTCGGTTTACACGTCTCCGTGCGTGATTGTGTGTGTGTGAATGAACTAAATGTATATGAAACCATTATATAATATTCCACATTCACCATAGATATTCAGCGATACGATGATATTTCCAAATGCCACCTGACACATGAGACAGCCTTCAATTGTTAAAGCCACAGATACATTGACATTCAGAAATAATATTTAGTTTTACGATAACTTATTGAAAGGAGTCAGGGGTTGCTTCTAAGCCTGACACACAGTGAAAACTATACGGGTGATGACAAGTTTTAACAAGATGTGTGGTAAAAAGTTTGCTTCCCAACCACATGGCTCCGGGTTCAGTTCCATTGCGTGTTACCTTGGGCAAGTGTCTTCTACTATAGTATTGGGCTGACCAAAGCATTGTGAGTGGATTTGGTAGGCGGAAACTCAAAAGAAACCCGTCGGCGAGCTGGCAGAAACGTTAGCACGTCGGGCGAAATGCTTAACGGTATTTCGTCTGCTGTTACGTTCTGAGTTCAAATTCCGCCGAGGTCGACCTTGCCTTCCATCCTTTCGGGGTCGACAAATTAAGTACCAGTTACGCACTGGGGTCGATGTAATCGACTTAATCCCTTTGTCTGTCCTTGTTTGTCCCCTCTATGTTTAGCCCCTTGTGGGCAATAAAGAAAAAGGAAACTGAAAGAAACCCGTCGGCGAGCTGGC
>NC_068994.1:6870081-6872459 GCF_001194135.2 Octopus bimaculoides
TAGGCGGTGTGTTGAGTTTCATTTGCATAACACTAAAAAGGGAAAATTTTACCATTCGCCAAGCATCAATAAAATGAGTTCCTGAATGAAATATGCACGAAAGTCAATATAATGATCAATAAAAATGCCGTTGCCAAGTCAAAAAGGTATAATTTATTTAGTAAGGGAGAGTAATCGAGTTGCACACCCAATTTTAACGAAGTTACGTCCCTTACATTTATATCATTACCTCCCTTTAAATTGCTTCCCTTGCTATTCAGTTATCTCTCTTCCTTCAACACATTCGCAGAGCGAGAAAGTCACAACGCGATGGCTCCAGCCTCTAGAAACAGAAGCTAAATTTCTTTCGAGATCACGTCTAAAGTGTGTTGTTCTTTGGAAAAAAGACGTAATGGAAAAGGCTGGAAAACCTTTAATCATAGATCCGCCCGCTTAATAAGAACTGACTATTGCAAAAAAAAAAACAAATAATAAAATAAAATAATAAGTAAAAGAAAGCAGTGATTATTCACATAATTTAATTCAAAAATCCTGTTCTTTTATATAAGATCAGAGAAATGGCCAAGGTTATAGGGTCTCAGTCTATATATATTTTTTAGATGATTATTTAAGCATTCTTGGTCCAAATGTTCCTGGGTTTAATAAATTATCAGAATTACCCTGTAAACCCAACAGGTTAACACAGAAAGGTTTACGACAGGCTGTCTATGACAACTCCTATATGCTGATGACGTAGTTCTCAGAGATGAATCTATTGTGGAATTAGAACATAAATTCCCGGCATGGGAGTGAAATCTAGAATTTAAAGCTTTCAAGGTAAACTTAACAAAGACTAAGGTTTTGGTAAATAGGAACAACAGGTCTTTTGATGGTTTTATAGATATTTCAAAATTATGATGCTATGATGCTAAACCCTTGTATGTATGTATGTGTATATATACTCTTTTACTTGTTTCAGTCATTTGACTGAGGCCATGCTGGAGCACCGCCTTTATTCGAGCAAATCGACCCCAGGACTTATTCTTTGAAAGCCTAGTACTTCATCTATCGGTCTCTTTTTTTGCCGATACGCTAAGTTACAGGGACGTAAACACACTAGCATTGGTTGTCAAGCGATGTTGGGGTGACAAACACACATATATACGATGGGCTTTTCAGTTTCCATCTACCAAATCCACTCACAAGGCTTTGGTCAGCCTGAGGCTATAGTAGAAGACACTTGCCCAAAGTGCCACGCAGTGGGACTGAACCCGGAACCATGTGGTTGGTAAGCAAGCTACTTACCACACAGCCACTCCCACTATTCAATTTTTTTTCTCCGTGTTTTTCTCCTTGTCTCCGTATTCTTTCTGTTGAAGAGCGTAGCTCGAAACGTCAAAGACTTTCCGTATTCCCGAGCGTCATACTAATATATACTTTTGTTATTTACACCACCTGTCCTCGTCTGTTGTTATTATTTGTATATTCTCCCATATATATATATACATATATATATATATATATATATATATATATATATATATATATATATATATATATATATAACCCTCCATCTGTCTTTGAAGACTCATATTGTCATTGTATGCTCAAAATGAGGAGTAGATAGACAGCTGACAACCGATGAAGGATCCTTTCTCTGTGTTTACTTGCCTTGTTTTCCAGTTTTTTCTTGTTGTTTACATATTTCATGCTATTTGCACCATTGATGACGTCCTGTACCCATTTATGCATGTATATACAATATATATACATAGCAATGAGAAAATGGAGGAGAATATGCGGTACCCATCGACTTGTAGACACTGTATTCCGTTGATAAATCTGTTTATTTTATAACTAAATTGACAAAAAACACTTCTCCAATTTGCTAAATGTCCTTCTTTTATTTTGAAATCTTAATTGTTGATATGACATGGTGTGTCATAAGTGTCTGTATATTGTGTTTTTTGTCAATTTAGTTATAAAATAAACAGATTAATCAACGGAATACAGTGTCTACAAGTCGATGGGTACCGCATATTCTCCTCCATTTTCTCATTGCTATATAAATTTAGGGTAAAATAACCCCCTTTTACCTGCACCCACTTATTGCACTTGGTATAACACTAGTGTAACAATAATTGGGTACCCTCCCAGCAGTATATTGGATAGATACTATCCCTTAGTGGGTTGGATCCTCAACCCCTAACTCTCTTGGATTATATATATATATACATATTTTCTATTTCCTATTTTCTCTCCCTGTTTATTTCTGTGTTCCTTTCTGTCGAAGAGCATAGGCTCGAAACATAAAAGACTTTCTCACTTCCTGAGCATTAAACTAATACATCTGTTTGTTGTTTATACACCTGTCTTTGTCTTTTGTAAATTCTCACTAT
>NC_068994.1:6872782-6876008 GCF_001194135.2 Octopus bimaculoides
AAAAAATAATGTCGACCACTAACGTGGACAATTAATGCGCTAGAAATAGATCACATCTTGTGTCTATTAAGACCTAAATTGTTCTCAACATGAAATATAGCAACATACCAAAAACGTGAGCGGGCAAGACATTTAAAATCACCTATATATATATATATATGTATATGTGTGTGTATACACACACACATGCACCCATTTATTTATGCATTTGTATATGTATCATCTCAATTATATTTTGTCTCTTCTGCTATCTCCCTGGGACAAGGTTGTGAAAATGCAAACTAAAATGACAAGGCACCTGTACTTTCAAAATCTCTTATCTTGGGCCAAACTCCACTGCAAGTATCATGAAAGTCTGGTTGATATAATTTCCTCTCAGATAATCTGCGCTTTTGATGATTATGATTAACGAACCCCAAGTTCAACAGTGCTTTAACCCTTTTGTCACATTTCAGTTGAAATAGACCCTTTTAATTTGAAGTATTAGAAAAATATGTAGAATATAACCCTTTCTACAAATTTGAGGCATAAAGCCTAAAATTTCAGGGAGTTAGTTAATAATATTGGCTCCATTCATTTGTTTTAGTGCACATTTATCTATGCAAGTATGTGTTAGACAGAATTACTTGTTATTGTTGTAGCAATTCCTTACTAATTTCCATCTAAGTCTTCTTAGATTCTTGTAGTAATTTCAAGTAAATGGGACCAGTCATAAATACTGTCAAAATAGAATGGTCCAATTAATGCTTTTGGTGATAAACCACACTATACTGTAACTACTGGTAAAGTAACATGTTTTTTCTGTAATATTCTCAGATCTGCAGGAGGTGAAATTATGGTGGTTAATGGGCCATTTAATTTAAATCTAACCTCATCACTCAAATCTTTGTTGGAAACTCTTTTACTTGTTTCAATCATTTGACTGCAGCCATGCTGGAGCACTACTTTTAGTCGAACAATTCAACCCTAATACTTATTCTTTGTAAGCCTAGTACTTATTCTGTCAGTTACTTTTGCCAAACTGCTAAGTTTCGGGGATGTAAACACACCAACATTGGTTGTCAAGTGATGGTGGTGGGACAAACACAGACACACAAACATATACCCATATATACAATGGGCTTCTTTCAGTTTCCGTCTACCAAATCCACTCACAGGGCTTTGAGCAGCCCGAGGCTATAGCAGAAAACACTTGCCATGCAGTGGGACTGAACCTGGAACCATGTGGTTGGTAAGCAAGCGACTTACCACAAAGCCACTCCTGCGCCTATGGCATCTTGTACACACCTTGCCATGTAGCATTTGCAAAACTCTCCTATTCAGTCCAGGTCACAATTCCTGGAATGTATCTTTTCCAATGACAGTGCTTCAAAATGCAAAGGACACATGATATTGAAATCCCAAAATCACAAATCATTTGCTACACGTATTTCTTTCTTTCTTTTTTTGGTGTCTGGTATTTCGTCTCTTGTGGACATTTTGAACAATTCTACTTGCTTCAAACTTATCAGTGATTCAAGTGATGGAAAGTCACATAGATGGATCTGTTCGTTTACCCATTCCTAAACTGAGAGAGAGAGAGAGAGAGAGAGAATTAAGTTAAAAGAATCGTTAAAATCGGACGAAATGTACTTAGTTGCGACCTTTTTAGATAATGAGTTCGAATCCCGCTGAGGTTAACTTTGCTTGGAACTATAATAGACGAATATTAGCGTAATCATTTTACATGCTAATAGTGGTATTTAAATGTTACTCTCCCCCAGAGAAATATTTTATGATTACATACAACGATGATAATCAAATATTTTTGCAAACATGTTGACATATAGATTATATATTTGACCTAGTATAATTAATACGAGAAAGAACCATTCTGTGGTCGAGCAAGCTACAAGAAATAGCAGGCAGATCTCACTCAAAATAACACCCTATTAACTTTTAAAAAAGGAAGGATTAATGAGAAAAGGTTGTAGTTGTTATTAACACCATGTAAGTCCTGGCTGAGGAGGCATTCCAAACGTGACTACCTCGTCGTTTTGTTTTGTTTATCAGGTATCTAGGACAATGTTATCAAATGTGTCGTTTTATAAGGGAAATAGCTGGGTGTAATTTAATGGAGATTAGTTTGTTATATCTAGCATGTTCAACAACCACATGCAGATATAGTCTATCTAGAAATAAAATGAGATCTTACACGGTTGGAATGTTTATGATTATAGTAAGATTTGTGTTCAAATTACGCCGAGGTCAACTTCGCTGTTCATTCTTCCGGGGGTTCAAATGCTCGATAAAATTAAAATAAAAGCACCAGACAACTACAGGGGTCAGGTCATATTCCTGTAATGAATCCTAGACTGAATGGGGGAGGAATGGGAATTATCAAAAAAAAAAAAAAAACGAGATCGGAGCTGAACACTTATAAATCTGTTACCTAGAACGAAACCGGGGAGTGATGTTAACTTCTCCTTGGTTACAACCGGAAGTCACTCGGGTTTATATATCACACGACAGAAGGAATTAAATCACCACAAATCGATTTCCGGTTGACTATTCGTTACGTCAGTTCCGGTGTCGACCATTCGGATATCTTGTGTTGTTGAGAAGCTGGTAAGTTTTTCAGACTGTTTTTAAATGATGTCTATTAACAGCTGGTACAGAATGGCGTGGCAGCCTTCGTTAGGTTTAGACGACTGAAGGTAACTATAGTTATATGGACATCATCAACACTTTTTTTAAACCACTAACATTTATATTTTTGCTTGTTATATGTCTTTTACTCTTTGGTCTGTGTTTGCGTGTCCGCACAGAAGTGAGACACACAGACAATGTCTTACGGGGTGTGTGTCACATTTCACCTTATATTATTATAATTATTATTTATTATGGTCGTTGATTTCCTTCTGAAGCTGTATAGGGTCTGTAATTTGGTTTCGGGAGCTTCAGTGTTTCTGTCCATCTGTGTCTTTTGTTGTTCATTCTTGTTATATATCCGAAGATTCTTATAAATAGGCGGGTCGTGAATGTATGCATCAGTAGTTAATATACGCCTACGTTTCTGCAATTCATACACACACACACACACATATATATATATATATATATATATATATATATATTTATATGTATATATAATTTTGCTAAAAATAGTGAAGACAGAAATATATCGCATGAGAAGGTGTATTGATTATCTGTATGCAAAACTTCAATTTCGTGTGTGTGTGTATAT
>NC_068994.1:6876045-6877407 GCF_001194135.2 Octopus bimaculoides
ATATATATATATATATATATATATATATATATACTAGTTCTAAACTTCTCTATCGTGTTAGAAATATTTAGTATTAAATATGTTCATTTAAGTTTTTATAATAAGACGGTCTTAGCTGTCGTGCATAGTCTTTTATATCCAGCTTTAATAGTTTTAGAAGTTTTCGGAAAAACTCGAAATATATGTGTTCAATATTATATAATTCAAATGTGGCATTTATACACACACACACACACACACACACATATATATAAATACACACACGCATATGATTTATAATTTAGTGTGTCATATCTGAAGTATTCCTTTGTGTGTGTATACTATTGTAATGTTTTGCGCAAATGTATACATGAACGGGTGGTTAAAAGGTTCCCTTTACAAATGTGGGTTCGCGGTTTCGTTCTCGTTGTGTGCCAGCACCCTGGGTTTGTGTCTTCTAGCAACGTTTCGTATCGACGAAAGCAGTCCTTTCAGCGGAAGCGCGTTGCTTGGATTGTTCACGTAATTCAAAGGACTGTGTCACGCTGATTCTGTCTGTTGCGTTAAGAGTACACATGACCGTGGGGTACTCGACCACTTGCACGGCAATTCGACGAATAGGATAGATTAGTTGATCGAATAACTGGAATACTTTTCGTCGAAATCTCTCTATATATATTTGTGTGTATAGTCGCGCAAGATGACACGTATATACATATATATATATACATATATATGTGTGTGTGTGTTTCCGTGTGTATAAAATGCTGATTGTTTTTTCACAAAAAAGTACTTGAATTAAAATGCAGAGTTTATATATATATATATATATATATGTATATATATATATATATATTTATGTATATATATGCATACATAGACAAACACACAATATCACAGACTAATATTGTTGCATACTCACACGCATTAACATGTTATTTAAATTTGATCCCTGTTACTAATATAATTTACACATTGAACATTAACATACTCACTCTAATGCACAGACATAATTATACATACATTTAAATGCACACACACACACACACACACACACTAATGCACAGGCAATTATGCGTACATTCAAATACACCCACACGTCTCTCTATATATAAACCTTCAATAACGATAATTCCATTTATAACAAAACGTCATTATTATTATTATTATTATTACTATTATAATTATCATTATTTGTCCCGTCATCTGATAAGCATTAGTCACATCTCTTATTTTAGCCATACTAACTCCTGACACCCTAAGCGCAATCGTCACACATACTGACTGGAGTATGCACACGTGCAATGTATGCAGTTTTGCATACATACACACACACATATATATATATATATATATATATATATATATATATATATATATATA
>NC_068994.1:6878552-6879954 GCF_001194135.2 Octopus bimaculoides
TATATATATATATATATGTATATAATCATCATCGTTTAACGTCCGCTTTCCATGCTAGCATGGGTTGAACGATTTGACTGAGGACTGGCAAGCCAGAAGGCTGTACCAGGCTCAAATTAGATCTGGCAGAGTTTCTACAGCTGAATGCCCTTCCTAACGCCAACCACTCTGAGAGTGTAGTGGGTGCTTTTACGTGCCACCAGCACGAGGGCCAGTCACATATATGTGTGTGTGTGTGTATATAAATACATACATATATATATACACACACATATACGTACATAAATACATATATCTACACACACACATGTGGAGGAGGTAGACCCAGGAAGACATATGGTAAGGTGGTGAAGCATGATCTTTAAATGTTGGGGGTCTCACGGAGGCGGTGACAAGTGTTCACGACCTTTGACAATTTGCTGTGCTTGAGAAGACTCGATATGCCAAGAGAAATTGTAGTTGTGGCCAGTGCCAGTAACATGTAACAACATCTGTGCTGGTGACACGTAGAAGGCACCCACACACTCTTGGAGTGGTTAGCACTTTCGAAGGGCATCCAACCGTAGAAACGGTTACCAGTTCCAGTGATTCCACTACATCCCTTATGTGTCCACAGCTTTACATTGAGTACAGCATATTAGTTTATACCTGCTCCTTTTTTGCATATCAAGCAAAAACTTCTCTCTGAGTGGTTGGCGTTAGGAAGGGCATCCAGCTGTAGAAACTCTGCCAAATCAGACTGGAGCCTGGTGTTGCCATCCGGTTTCACCAGTCCTCGGTCAAATCGTCCAACCCGTGCTAGCATGGAAAGCGGACGTTAAACGATGATGATGATGATGATGATGAAGCAAAGCCATTTCCCTGAAGGTACCAGGATCCTGTTTTCTTTCGTACTTACTAAAACTTGTGTCTCTTCTAAATTTGCCTAAGGCCTTTAATTCAAGGTTTAGCTCCCATTCCTGGAATCTCTTCTCTAATTCCCCACATCTTCCACTTACTGTTGCTCCTGCTACCTGAGGTGTCACCTGTACTACACATCACTACTGCCTTTCTCTTTGGAAATATCGCTAACTCATTCTCATTCCTAAATGTGAGCAACCTCTTCCCTCATACCTTAACTCCCATGTAGCATACAGAAGCAGCATCCTCTCTCTCCCTGGGTCTGTTGACTTATGAGCTACATGGTGATCTCAACACTGCTGGTGGCATGAAAAAAAGCACTCAATACACACTGTAAAGTGATTAGTGTTATGGGAAGGGCAGCCAGCTGTAGAAACCATGCCAGAGCAGACACTGGACTATGATGGAGTCCTTCATTCATTGGATTCTTGTCAAACCATCTGACCCATATGTGAAACATGGATCTTGAATGATGATGACAATGATGCAATACATATATATA
>NC_068994.1:6880281-6882232 GCF_001194135.2 Octopus bimaculoides
TATATATATATATATATCTCCCTCCCTTTTTACTATCATACAGCCTGTCGTCTTCTGTCCTAGCAATCTACATACCCATTTCATTTAGCACTTCCCCCCTCAACTATGCACTGCTTGTCCTTTGCTCACCATTCCTACAATATCATACTTTGCACAGTTGCCCTTTTCATAAAATTGTAACTCACTGGAGCTCCTGCCACCCTTGTGTGTGTGTGTGTTTTTTTTCTTTTTGACATTTAAATGTTGATTTATAGAGATTCCAACTGAATATCAACCATGTCATTCTCATCAGTCTTGGAAGGCCAATAGAGACCATGGGGTAGGAAGTTGCACCCTCTTCCTGTGATTTACAAAGACTTACATGACTTACCGAGTCAACTTACCAGTCATCCAAAACACGTAGAACATAACCTAATTGCATGTGGTCTGTCACGAGTCCTAAGATTCACAAGGATGGAACTTAACCCAGTTTCTGTTGCATCTTACTGTAAGGAGCAGCTCTTAAAAATGAGAAATGAGTTAAGTGGGAGTATGCAAAACTTCATAAGCAACACAACAATTCACAATTATTAGTGGAGGAGTTCTCTCGGTAAAAACATATTCTTGCTTTTTGTAATAGCATCCGCTTTGAATGTGAAGTTGCATGGCTTAGTGGTTAGGGTGTTTGACTCGTGTTTGTAAGATTGTGGTTTCAGTTCCTGGACCGGGCAATGTGTTGTGTCCTTGAGCAAAACACTTCATTTCACATTGCTCCAGTTCACTCGGCTGGCATAAATGAGTAATCCTCTAACTGTCCAGCGAGGAATATATATTGTCAGAGATAATAGGTAACTGGCCTTATAGTCCTTACAGAGTAATGTGGACTGACCATCTGCTGGATATGGGGAAATAACGCTTTGCTTGGAAACAGGTGGGGGGGTTGACAACATGAAGGGCACCCAGTCATGGAAAATCTGCCTCAAAACATCCATCTGCCCCATGTAATCATGGAAAACTGGATGTTATAAACAATGAAGATTAAATACACAATTCTTTCGGACTTGGGCTTGTATGACCAGTGACTTCTACCGAGGTCATATTTTGAAGCTGAAGCAATTATATTCTGCAACAATGGTTTTAGCAATTTAAGAAAGGAACACAGAGTAACTATTATTTTTATTTCTTGTTTATTTCTTAATAGTACATTGAATTATTGACAACATGAGGGCATGACCTTGTGAGACCATGCCTACATATTGTTAGAAGTTTGCTTTGCTGTTACATGGTTTCATGTTCAATCCCATTGGATGACATTTTGGATAAGTGTCTTGTACAATAGCTCTAGGGTGGCCAGTGTCAAATGAGGGTATTTGGTAGATGGAAATGTCTCTCTCATAAATTTTTTTGCTTGTTTGTCATTATGGCCATGCTGGGGCACAGCCTTGAAGAATTTTTAGACAAATGAATCAGCCTCAGTACTTTTTTTCTTAAAAGTGGTACTTATTCTATCATTCTCTTTTACTGAACCACTAAGTTACAGGAACCTAAAAACACCAACACTGGTTGTCAAGCAGTGAAGAAGATACACACACATACATATATATATATATATATATATACATATGTTACGGGCTTCTGTTTCCATCTACCAAATCCACTCACAAGGCTTTGGTCAGCCTGAAGCTATAGTAGAAGCCACTTGCCCAAGGTGCAACACAGCGTGACTGAACCTGGAACCATGTGGTTGGGAAGCAAACTTCTTACCACACAGCCATGCTCACACCTATATCCATTTTTCCTGAGCGTTAAACTAATACACCTGCTCGTTGTTCCGACACTTGCCTTCAACTTCTGTTTTCTATAAATTTGAACTATAATATATATGTATATATATGTATGTATGTATATAAAATGTCTTACCTTATTTTTGTCACATCTTCAAAGGACATTCTATGTATGTGTGTGTGTTTTA
>NC_068994.1:6883164-6889541 GCF_001194135.2 Octopus bimaculoides
GAAGTAATAGTACAGACAGGTAAAATAGTACAGAAGAAACAGTACGCATGAGTTAATCAGCCAGATGTCCTCCTTTCAGATGCAGTGAAGAATGTTTGTGAGTGTGTAGGAGGACTGGGCCTGGGATATGAGCAGTACTCTAGTTTGAATATGAACTGTGTAGAGGATCAGAGCTAAAGTGCTGGCATTAAAAAGGAGGCTTAGTTTTGGTGATGTATCATATATATATATATATATGTATATATATATCTGTAAATAAAACGTGACAACTATTCGGTACCATGGCTACCGAGTAATTGTCAGTGGGGTGTTGGGGGTGACAGGAAGCAGTATTTAAGGGAAGTTTAATTGGTTGTAGAATTTCAGTAAACTAAGGGGTAGCTAGAAGTTGGTGGTGGTGGTGGTAGGGTGGTACATATACACACACTTTAGAAAGTAATGAGAAACAGACTATTCCTTACCATTTCCACAGACAGTAAATGATTTGACAAACTCTGCTGTTTATGGGACAGTACACCCGTAAAGTACATAGTGGAGGAAGAAAGAAGGCACAAGGGAGTTTGGTGGTGGTGGGTATATTTTCAAAGTTTCAAAATAAAAAAATATAATCTGTTAAAGATTTGACCTATTTTCTTGTGTGTGTATACAAAATCTTACAAGTAGGAACCACATTGTAAGTTCTAAATTTTAACCCAGCTTTCTACATAACAGACTCTATAAGATTGATTATGCCCTATGCAAAACTTGTGATTTTTGTCTTGATTTTCACAGGATCCTGGCGTCTGTGGCCCTTCTATGTAGATGGTTCCTATACTACAAGGACACAAGTATCACAACATATAATCACACCAAAGTTGTTATTACTCAAAACTTTATGCACGAGCTTCTGTTCATATGTTTGTGGTTTTGTGAGTGTGTTTGGGTGTCTATGGGGAAATGAGAAACCATATTAGATATTTTGAGGTATTGGCAGAAGCAAAGCATTCTGTAACGTTCCATAGAGACATCTGCTGCAGTATCTATTCTGCTGTATTTGCTGTGGTTTGTTCCACTCCATATATGACACCCTTCCCCTACAGAATATCCTCATTTAACATCACACAGCAGTGAATTACTATATTTACTTCTGTATAAGTTTACACTCCTAATTTAGTACAAATTTTTTTCCCTTCATATTCAAGCTTACCCCATGTATAAACCACACCCCAGTTTTTTAAAGTTTGCAAATGTTGAGGTGGTTTGGCCACATGGAGAGGATGGATGAGGAGCTAATGGTAAGGAGGGTGATGAAGGCAGAAGTGGTCGGCAGCAGAACCAGAGGCAGACCTTGGTTTGTGTGGATGGATGAAGTGAAGAAAGCTTTGCTGGTGAGAGGTGTTGGAGTGAGAGAGCCAAGAGAGTTTACAAACGATAGGAAAGCTTGGAGAGTGTTTGTGGACAGATGAGGGAATTTGATGCTGCTCAAAGGGGTACGGAACCAACATAATGCGGTGGGGGTAAACCAGCATATGCTGTCGGGCCCCAGTACTGATGTTGGGGAATTGCATTCTATGCCTTGACCCGAGCATAGAACGGGGTTCGCCTCTTTGAGCTGGGAAATAAAGAGAATGTCTGGTTTAAGATGAATGTTGCCGTAATTTGTTGCTGTAACATGATCTGTGTTCTTATATTGTCAAACAAGGGAATCTAGCACCCCCACTCAGCTCAAACAATATCTGTGTATTGTGATTTCTGGGTTATCTCCCTTCATCAGCACAGAATAATTGTTCAGCTACAGGTGGCACTGCCATGTTATGTTGGCAAATAATCTCTACTCCAAAGTACTTTTGGTGAGATTTACAAATAATAATTTTCTAAGAAAGCTTGGTGTTTGAAATCAAAACCTATGAAATACTTGCACATGGCCATTTCACTTCTATATAAGATTTCACTCTCTCCAATGTGTTACACATATTTGTTGCCATGTTTACAAAATATCTTGTTTCTTCAACCTACATTGATAAACTTTTAAGTGTTTCCAGAACATTCTGTAGACACACCATCTAATGAGGGAGCCTTTAAGCAGTTGCTTAACCTAGTAGAAATAGCTGTCAAAGCCTCACTCAAATCATACTGTATCATCTAGAAAAGAACCCATTGGATGATATTACTTACTTAAACCCTTTGCTTTCTGTGGAGCATTTGCCATCAGTGACTTCTCTCTACTGTTTTGATTCTTGGTGGTGGTGGTGGGGCTTATATGTTTCTTTTAAGGGAAGGCCTTCCTCTCCCAGGTTTTGAATTCTCATTGATGCCTCTGTAACTTTGCTTTTTTTTCTACTTAAGGGTGTTGGCCCCATTCAAACCCATTTGTATCTCTGAGCTGATGTAGTCCCTATTAGTCTAGCCTTTACCCTTTGACCTTTTCAGCACAAGTGGCCCAACTAGGAATGTGTGTTCCACTGTCACACACCTCTTGGGGCCCTTGAGGAACACAAGCTATCACATTACAACAAGGACTGGACCCTGTGGTAGATCAGATTGGATAGTCCGAGGTAAACTTTGAAAAAAATAAGACTGGATTGTCATGGTCAGAATGCCTTAGATCATAGCTCTACACAGTCTGAGCAAACCTGGGGTTAAGCAATTATTTCTTCCTTCATGATTTGTTGTCAAATTCTATTGTCGCTGTTTTCTCAGTTTAATAAAATGTCGTGGAGAATTTCCTGCTTCGTAGTTCAAGTTGTAATATTGATTCGTGCGCAATATTGATTTCTGATATTAATGCCAAGTCACAAACTGTGTGGGAGGGCACAATCGATATCTACTACCTGACTGGTGTTATTGTATTTATTTCATTGACCCAAGGAAGCTGAAGGGACATGGTCAACCCAACCGAGAATGAACTCAGAAGATAAAGGGGGCATGCCTAAATTGTGAGTCCGAGCGTGTTCATTGCCAGAGCAGCTGTCTGGCTTCCATGCTAGTGGCCTGTAAATAGCATCAATTGAGCGGAATCGTTACCTGCGTCACCTTACTGGCACTTGTGCTGGTGGCACGTTAGAAAATCATTCGAGCAAGGTCGTTGCCAGTGCTGCTGGACTGGCTCCTGTGCAGGTGGCACGTAAATAAAAACCTTTTGAGCGAGGCCATTGCCAGTACCGTGTGACTGGCCCTCGTGCCGGTGGCACGTAAAAGCGCCCAATACACTCTCGGAGTGGTTGGTGTTAGGGAGGGCATCCAGCTGTAGAAACTCCTGCCAAATCAGATTGGAGCCTGGTGTAGCCATCTGGTTTGCCAGTCCTCAGTCAAATCGCCCAACCCATGCTAGCATGGAAAGCGGACGTTAAACAATGATGATGATGATTTTGTCCAGTCCGTTTGCTCTACCGATTCTGTGATCCCTGCTTTCTGATTCATACAGGTTAAATTGGCAACCCTCCAATTTACCATTTTCATAATTTTTATGTTTGTTTTTCCATGTTGGCATGGGTTGGAAGGGTCAGCTCCCACAGTGTCTTTCCACTTGTTACTGTCCTCTATTACTCCCTCAGCGAGGTTCTGTATCTTCTGACCACCACTTACCTCTATGCGTTTCTGTGTTGTTTTGGTAAGTAATATTGAAGTTTGACAGTGGACTTTACCTGAATCATACTTTTTTTAAACATTGAATGGCTATGGGGGTCCATCATCATCATCATTTAACATCCACCTTGGACAGTTTGACTGGAGCTGACCAGGCTAACCAAATCCTTGTGAATCGATTTTGCAGAATGTGTGTGTGTGTGTTTTTGTGTTTATCTCCCATCACTGCTTGACAATTGATGTTGGTATATGTCCCCATAACTTAGCAACTCGGCAAAAAGAGACAGATAGAATAAGTATCAGGCTTTAAAGTGAGTATTGGGGTTGACTTGGTTGGCTAAACTCTTCAAGGCAGTGCCCCAGCATGACCACAGTCCAATGAGTGAAACAAGTAAAAGACACACACACACACATCTTCTCAAGCATCTAATTATGACTTTATAATTAAATAAATTATTTCAATATGCTTTTTTTTTCGATTTCAGATAATTCTGGCTGTGGTCTAAATTGTGAAAATTTCTCCTGTGTCCAAACAAAAACCACAAAGGAAGGGCAACAGAAGCTTTAACAACAACACTAATAAAGGCAGTGAGAAAACCCTCCAAGAATTCCTGATGCATTGTGGGTTTGCTACTTGAATCCACTCCTTGCCCACCCCATTTACAGCGACTCAGCCACATTGCAGCAACATAGATTTACCCCCACCCCATCCTCAGTGTCTCGCACTGTTTGGGATGTAGTGTTATTGTTGTTGTACTAGTGGTTGTTATATAAATACATCCTAAATTTCATTGTTGGTTTCTTTCTGTAAAAACTACCCACCCGCACCCACTTCCGTCTTCACACCTTCCACCCCCTCCTGTCTCCAGCTCCAAAATGAAGGTCTACGCTCTCTCGATCCTCTACAAAGGGGAGACTAAAGCCCGTCTATTGAAGGGTAGTTATGAACTGTCATCCTTCGGCTATTTCCAGCGATCAACGTAAGTAAACTACTTTCATATGTTTCGTTCTAATCTCTTATCTTTTCCATAGATAGAGGTGTTGATTGTTTTGTTTTATGCGTTCAGTTTTCCCTTCTTATATTACTAATTATACGGTCATGATGTCATACCACTATTAAGTTTAGATTTATAAAGCTTCACCAGTGCTGTGACTAATTTTTAACTTTGAAGCTAGCAGCACCAGCAGCTATGTTATTATCTTAACTCACTCAAAATTTTGTGTGTGTGTATGTGTGTGAAAAGGTTTCAGCTAATGTTTACGTAAAGTATTGAACAACTGGTCTATGGTGTGTCTGTTCATACATGCTGACAATATTTTATAGATTTTTTTTTTTACATACATACACACCATGCACATCTTCATACACACATTGTATATATATATGTGTGCATATATATATATATATATATATAAATGTGTTAAAAGCACATCCGAACATGGAGTGTAACTGGCCCACTTACGAGAACCCCTCATTCATTGGACAATAAACTTTGCTTGCAAAGACCTACTGGGGCAAATGAAATGAAAATCGCTGATGTGGCCGATGACAGTGCCACCTGATTGGTACTCGTGCCAGTGGAACATTAAAAGCACATCCGAGCGTGGTCGTTGCCAGGGCCACGGATTGGCTCCCATACCGGTGGCACGTAAAAAGCACCATTTGAGCGTGATCGTTGCCAGCATTGCCTTACCGGCACATATATATATATATATATATATATTTGTTTTGTGCTTCATACACAGTCTCTGGGCAAGACCCCAGAACAATACCTATTGAGCAATATCTCAGTGTATTTTTGTTCAACTTATGCTAGCATGAAGCGGAGGCACATGGTCTAGTGGTTAGGGTGTTGGACTTAGGATCGTGGTTTCAATTCCTGGACTGGGTGATGCATTATGTTCTTGAACAAAACCCTTCAAGTTTTTCCAATCCACTCAGCTGGTAAAAATATGTAATCCTGCAGCAGGTGTTCCATCCAGAGAAGAATATATACACTCGAGAGAAACCAGGAGACTGGCCCTAAGCTCTTTATGGAGTAATGTGGACTAATCAAGGTAGCTTAAAACAATGAGCATGAAAAGGAAGGAACAAATTTATATACATATATATGAGCATTTGGGAAAGAGTATTCTGTTACCATGGTTTTCCAAGAAAGTCTTCAAGTTATTCTTTGTGTTGTCTCATTCTACCTTCATCTTCCATTTCTGTGTTGTCCAGTGTCAAAGAGTTTATGGAGTTCACCAGCAGAATTATAGTAGAACGTTCAAAGCCATTTTCAAGATCCTCTGTCAAAGAACAAGGTAGGTGCAGTTTCTTTTGTAAGTGATATGTTCAGGGGTTGAAGAGAAGAGAAAATGGCAGGGGGCTGACAGTTTGTGTGAATATGTCCAGTGGAAAGAGGAGACAATGAATTCGAGTAGACTCTGTGTACTGTTTGTTATGTGGGAGACCTGATAGATTGTTTGTTTGGGGCAGGGGCAGAAGACATTTAGCTCAGGATGTACTTAGGCCATCAGGTGGGAATAGGTATAATGGTCCCAAGTTTCAAGCAGGTGTGCATGAGTATGTCTTATACTTGTTTCAGTCATTGGACTGCGGCCATGCTGGAGTACCGCCTTTATAGTTGAATAAATCAACCCCAGAGCTTATTCTTTGTAAGCCTAGTACTTATTCTATCGGTCTCTTTTGCCGAACTGCTAAGTTACGGGGACATAAACATGCCAACATCGGTTGTCAAGCAATGCTGGGGGGGACAAACATACACACACCTACATATATATATATATATATATATATATATATATATATA